>NC_036654.1:1530162-1586253 GCF_002806865.2 Cucurbita pepo subsp. pepo
TTTCTTTTTTTCTGTAAATTTGTTGCAAATCATTGGGATAAGTTGGTCTAGAATCGATTTTGAGATGGTGCCAAAATGCTCAATAGGTACTCTGGACTTTGATGGTTATCTACTTTGGCTTACTCTAAACTTGGAAGTGCTAATGTGTGAATTATGATTCAGGGTGGATGTGCTTGCGTGCGCTTCTCAAGTATCCTCAGAGCACAGCTGAACAGATTGATCATATTCTCAGTATTATGCAAATCCCCTTATAGAGGCATGTCATAAATTCAGTTTGGCGCACCATTGTTGTACAAGCTTGTATTTTTCTGTTTGTAATTTAATAACTGATCTGGTGCTTAGTTGATTTGATCTTTACCTGGAATTTCACACACAGANAAACAAAAAAAAAAAAAAAAGAGAGAGCAAAAGATTTCAAGGTCGAGTTTATTGTTTGTGCTTTGTTTGCCCTTCAATTCCAGATGTTTGAATTAAACTGATTGGACAAGAAGTGTAATTTTTCCCATGATTTTCCAAGAAAGATTGCAGGATTTAGCAAAGCCATGGTGGTTTCTGTTTACAGCTTCAAATGAAGAATTTCCTTAGTTCAGTTGTAGAAGCCAGCCCACTTGAGAATTTTCTTTGCCCTAAAAAATAAAGTTTACTGCTTGGATGAACTTGGAGGGGATATGATTGAATTTGGAGGGGACTGGCTTGATGGTTAGAGAGTTGTATGGATGTTTGGTTAGTTTTTAGTTCGAATTGGAAGGTAATCAGCCTTCTGGTATCGAACACGACTCATGAGACTTCATTTGTATTCAATACTACCTATGGCTGATGTGACTATATAGATCTTTTGCTCTGCCTATTTGAGATTAGCTCAGATTAGTAATTCAATTAGAAGAATCACGACATTCTGCTCTGTAAGAACATGCTTCATTTTGTAGAAGAATGTTTAGATATGACCATGGTTTTTTTTTTTCTAATCCTTCTCATTTGCTTTTTTGTGTTAAAACTTATCTAGATCTTAGTTCATTTTGTAGTTCAATTGAACTTTAATCCAATAGTATTAACTGATGCACAATAGGAAAAGATAAATGATGAAAGTAAATGTTATGTATAGTTATGATTTTTTTAATTTATCTTCTTTAGTTATTCATTTTATTGTTATGTATAGTTATGATTTTTTTAATTTATCTTCTTTAGTTATTCATACGTATAGTCTTGGACTATCAATAATACTTTTTCTTTAGAATTGGACTACTTGTTCGATCCACTTGTATTATGTCAATATTAATCACGGTTCTTATTTGTCACTATTTATAGTGACAATTATGTCTCATGATCAAGGATATTTGAGACTTATTTGCGTATGAGTTTGTTCGATACATCAATGTTGGGATTAGTTACATACAAAGGTTCTTTTTATGGGTTAATTAACACTCCAAACTCTTATTGGGATTACATTTTGAAACCATCTGTACATATTTCGTGGAAGAGAAATGATGTCCTATGAAAATACTAGAAAAGTGGATAATAGCAAACATTGATTAATATGTGGAACTTTTCAGTCCAAACCTAAGCTATTGTGTTGTGTTCATCTTCTGTGTGGAGTCATGTACATAATACATAATCTTCATGAACCAGAAACTTACTCATTAGATTCCATTGTTCATGGTTGACCTTAAAGAGAAAAGGACTCATACGACATGGAGCACAACCGAGCAGTTTCTAGAGGCGTTCGTGATTTCGAGTGAGATTGCAAATCCATCATATACTTCACTATCTGTCTAGTGCCTATCCTCATGAGCTCTCTAATAAACATTCCAAGTCCCAGCTGCATCAACTCACCTAACTGGCAACGTGATGATCCCCCCTACATTCAGCCTACTGCAAAAATACATCAAGAAAGCTGCATTGATGTTTGAACCTTCTCCTAGTAGACAGAAACTGCGAACTCGTGTTTTGTCCAACTTGTGTTAACCTACTAAAAAAATCGAGACACCAGATCATCTGAATTTGCTTATCATGTCAAACCTCCACCTATATGGTAATTGACATCATGTTACAACAAGAACTCAAGAAAACTTTCCCCAAGACACATTGTTTTAGCATACAAAACATTTGGTAATCATGCTGATCCCCAACACACTGTGGTAATTGGCATGAGGTTACAACAATGAACTCAGTAAAAACTAAATACCAAATGGTTTAATTGAAACATTGGACTTTCCAAGTTCCACTACCTCATACATCCAAATGCTGGATCCTTGGTTCTAGAAACAGAAATAAAGGAAAACTTACCCATAGGGAGGATTTAAATAAAGCTGGCTTGAGATACGATGGTTATAGTTCATTCGATTTAACCCTTAATAACAACTTATTTCAACTCTATCCACTTGATTCCATTCGAGAAAAAAGGAGGGGTGCACATGAAACCTTCCATCAATTCTATTTCGGTTTCTACATTGTTGTTGGTCAAAAGCAGACCTATTGCCAGTATCTAATGGGGTAGTTCCAAAGAGTATAGAAAAATTCTATGTACTTCACAGAGGATATTTAGGAACAACTCATTCAAGAATTAACAGTATGCTGACCCTTCATGAGAAAACCTATAGCTTATAAGACAACTGTAAATATGACACAACGGCGCATCATTGCACCGTTCTAAATCCATGGTGAAACTCTCTTCGTATATCACAAAAAAGAGGTAGTTTTTTCCCCCTAAATAAAGTCCCTTCTTCGTTTCAAATGGGATTCTTATCAGATAAAAGTATCAGTGAGATTCGCCTATTCATTACACTAGTAAATGTAGACTAACAGAAATGAAGAATAACAGATAGGGATGAGCTTATCCTTATTCCTTACTAGCAAGCAGCAAGTTTTTGGCATCCAAGCCAGTTATACTCGAAGGATATTCAGGCTAACCTATGGACTTCCTCAAAGTCCAAAATGGATTACTAAACATCAGAATGGAGCACATAGTTGCAGGAATTGTCTACTACATACAAACACCTCCTTAATTTTCCTTGTAACTAATGACAAAGATTACACGGTTGATTATTGTGGTTGAGAGGGAAAAGCAAGCAAATATGCCATAACCAATCAAGTACTCAAAAGCAATCAGTCTCCAATTTTCAATTTATCGCCAAGAAACTAGAAGTGCTGAAATCCCTAAAAAGCAGTAGGACATACTAGCATCAATCATCTTGTTTCATCAACAGAAGCAATAAACATACGATTAGTAAACTGACTACTTGTTTCGAATGGAACCAGGGAAATGAATTTCAGTTGATGTCGGAGTCATCAAAATCGTCCTCGAAGGAGTTGAAGAAATCGGAGTCGGCGAGCTTGTTCTCTGCTGAGATCACGCCCTCGCCTAATATCTCAAGTGGATCGACATCATCCACGTCCATCGCTACCGTCGATCCCTGTTCTTCCATCTCCGCAAAGAACTCCATCGGTGTAGGCCTCATTTCTCCTCTCGCTGCTGCAATCAACCAATAACAAAACCGATACGTTTGTTCGGAACTTCACAAAATCGAAATAAAAAGCGAAACAGCCATTCGATCTCTTTTAGGATTCTATATCATGAACGACTGGAAAATAATCAAGATGAAAGAAGCTTTCTTAAATGGAACATAGACATCTTTGATGAGCAACTCACCGGAATAGAATTTTGAACCAGGCGAAGCGAATTACAACAGCTTCAAATCACAAGAAACAAGAAAATCGAGAGGCAAAGAAATTGTAATCAATCAAGATTCTTACCTGATCGAGCCCTCACAATCACGCTTCGAGCCCAACTTTTATTTCTGAGTTCTGTTTCGCTCTTATTCTTCTTGCTTCGTCTTTGTGCCGACTGGAGAAGCAAAGGGATGATATATCGAGCCCTCACAATCACGCTTCCAGCCTTCCAGCTTTTTATTACTATTATTATTATTATTATCCATTTTTACTATAATACTTTAACCGTCTAAAATTTCAAAAAAAAAAAAAAAAAATCACAATTTATAAGGGCGTGGAAACCTTCCCTTAGCTTTTAAACCCTTGAGGAAGCCCGAGAGGAAAAGTCCAAAGAGGACAATATCTGCTAGCGGTGGATCTGGGGTGTTACAAATGGTATCAGAGCCAGACACCGGACGATGTGTCAGCCTTCTCGCTGTTTCCCGGAGGGGGATAGACACGAGGCGGTGTGCCAGTATTCTCGCTGGGCCCAAAGGGGGTAGATTTGGGGGCGGTCCCACATCGATTGGAGGAAGAAATGAGTGCCAGCGAGGACGCTGGGCCCCGAAGGGGTGGATTGTGATGTCCCACATTAGTTGGAGAGGAGAACAAACCACCATTTATAAGGGTGTGGAAACCGGAAAGCCCAAAGAGGACAATATCTGCTAGCCGTGGATCTGGGGCGTTACAAATGGTATAAGAGCCAGACACCGGACGATGTGCCAGCCTCCTCGCTGTTCCCCGGAGGGGGAAGACACGAGGCGGTGTGCCAGTAAGGACGCTGGGCCCAAAGGGGTACCACCATTTATAAGGGTGTGGAAACCGGAAAGCCCAAAGAGGACAATATCTGCTAGCGGTGGATCTGGGGCGTTACAATTGGTATTAGAGCCAGACACCGGACGATGTGCCAGCCTTCTCGCTGTTCCCCGGAGGGGGATAGACACGAAGCGGTGTGTCAGTAAGGACGCTGGGCCCAAAGGGGATGGATTTGGGGGGCGGTCCCACATCGATTGGAGGAAGAGATGAGTGCTAGCGAGGACGTTGGGCCCTAAAGGGGTGGATTGTGATTGGGCCCTAAAGGGGTGGATTGTGATGTCACACATTAGTTGGAGAGGAGAACAAACCATCGTTAGTTGGAGAGGAGAACAAAGAATCATTTACAAGGGTGTGGAAACCAAGGAAAGCCCAAAAAAAAAAAGCCAAGAGAGACAATATCGGTTAGGTGATCTGAGCTCTTACACAAGATTTCAAAATTAAACTTAGAAAGAGTAATAATTAAAAATATATTCATATTAATCCTTTATTTAAAAAATATTCTTAAATTATGAAAAAGAAGTAAAAAAATAATAATAATAATAAATAAATAAATAAATCTTATCCCTAATATTTATACGAACCTTTAATATCACCTTAAAAAATATGGTTAAATTTTTAATATTAGTATTAATACATTTAAATAAAAAATAAAAAATAAAAAATAAAAAAGTTCTTGATCTTAGTATAGAATAAAAAACGTTTATCTACAACTCATCTATGATCGTCTTTCCTTCCTTAATTTCAAAAATCTCTCCCAGTTGTTTGGTTAATTATCAAAACTTTAAATAAAAATGTAGAGAACATTCCACGACCCACTATGGGCCATGGATAGAAGGAGAGGGAGGTTTAAGAGAGGAGGATAGGGAAGCAATTACAAAACGGATAACGTGGCGAAATGAAGGCCCTGCTTCTTCATCCCACCAGCTTCAGCTTCAGCTTCAGCTTCACTCATCCATGGCGATCCATTTTCCCCAATCATTCTTCTCGCTTTCGCTTCTCCTCTGCAACAACCCACTACCGTCCTTGGGACTCCAATGCCGAATCCTTCGGTTCCCAGAAGTTCAGACGCAGAAATGAAGACGAAGAAGCCGCCCAGCAAGGCTTCGACCCCGGCATTCGCTTCGGAACTAGCCGGAAGACACGCCGCCGTTGGTGGTCCGACGAGCCGGCGCCGGAGTTCGATGAAGAACCTTCTGGGGTCTTGGATGATGTAATCGACAGTGTCTGGATTTTCAAGGTAACCCAATCCATTTCCAATCATCCATAGATCCCTTCGATGCTTCTCTGTTTCCAGCTTCCTACAATGGGTAATATTTAGCATATAGAAATATTCAAGGAGAGAATTCAGTTTGCGGTTTGATAAAATTACCTAAAGAGTTCTTCATCTTCTTCTTCTTCTTTGGCATTTCTGGACTTTGGGTAAGTAAAATTCATCAGCCGATCTTGGTGAGTGCAGGTATTCAAATCCTACGGCTGGGCTCTGCCACCCATAATCATCTCACTGCTGTTAAACTCAGGACCAAAAGCTTTTCTAATGGCGTTAGCTCTTCCACTAGGCCAGTCAATCATATCTCTGGCACTAGAGAAGCTATGGGGAGCACCAGAAAGGAGGCCAAAGCGCAGAACCAGAACCAAGACCAGGAAGAGACCATTCTACAACACAGAGAGGAGGAGGGTGAAGGAGGAGGAGGAGGAGGAAGAAGAAGCACAAGGAAACGGGTTAGGTAAGGGAAAGATGGGCTATGGATATCAGTCATGGGAAGTTGGTAGCAATGGTGGTGAAGTTAGAAAGGAGAGTAGAAGTGGAACCAATTTTGGTGGATGGGAGGATCTTGATGGAGTTGAATCTGGGGCGAGAAGAAAAAAAAAGAGCAGTAGTTCATCATCAATGGAGAGTGGTAAATTGAGTTGGAGAGAAAAGAAAAGTGATACTCCCCTGCTCTTGAGACTGTTGATTGCTGTTTTCCCATTTTTAGGTTCATGGACTAGGATGCTTTAGTAGAATGAGCTTCTAGGCTTTTCTTCTATACCTCACCAATTTTTACTCACTACTTGGGTTACATAAAACCTCGACAAGTTCCTCATCTTGTTGGGTATAGAATAAAAAGTTCAAAACTATTCTTATGCATAGTGTAAGCCTTTTAATCTAGTGCAGCAGGGTCTTTCTTGAGAACTATCCTGGGTTTTCAAATAATCGATAAAAGATGCGTCTCGAACTGTACATTGATTTCATCAAAGTATAATATATATCAAACGTACTGTTCTTGTATGTACATTGTGAATAATTTCTATAACAGAAACTTGCAGGATTATTAATGTAAAGAATGTTGATCAATCAAGATAACTGAGCATCCCAAGTCAAATAATGGCAATTTAAACAAAATAATCTTTTATCATCTTGAAAATAGTTGTACCCTGTTGACATTGCAAGCAGAAGCAGGGTCCTCAAAGCAGCTACAGAAACCATCTCCATCCTTGGGGAAGGATGCCGGAAGAGGACGATCCGGAATCACTCCAACCTGTAGAATAACCAGGTGTGTTAAGAACTTCGGCTTCCTGAGAAATGTTTGTGTGTTTGTGTGGTAAGAGATAGGGAGACCTTGTCAATGTTGATGTGGGCTGGTGTCTCGTAACGAGCTACTGTAACAGCCAAGCCAGAACCATCGGATAGTTTAAAGACTGACTGAATCTTGCTGCAGAGAGGGATGTGAGTTCATGTTAGGAATACGGATAAAAATGACATTTTGTGGCGCTGCAAAATGTTCTTACCCTTTCCCATAAGTTGGTTCTCCAAACAACACAGCACGCTTGTTATCCTTCAATGCACCGGCTAGTATTTCACTTGCACTAGCAGTTCCCTTATTGACCTGATAAGCGTATCACCAAAATGGTCACAATAAAAGTTAAGAAAGGATTACACTTTTCCATACATTAGATTTGCAAATGTCCAGAAATAAGACAAAATGGTGTTTGGAATTCATTGATGGAAGTCGGCTTTAAATTCAAACCAAGAAAAGAAATGTAACTTAATGAAATGCTAAAGATGAACTAAAATTTGAGTTACTAAAGGGTTGTGATGATGAAGAAACAACAGATGAGATATTTGAGCACGCCTTTATTTAGAAAGAGAATAGAGCTGAAAGTTTACCAACACGGCTAGTGGTTCTGAAGCTGCTATAGTGCTGCTTCCATCTGAATCATATATATCTCGGACACCACCACTGTCGCAAATATACACAATAACACCTTTGTCCAACCTGAATAAGAACTGATGATATGAAACCAGGCAGCAGAGTTCTATGTGCATTGCACGTGACACTATCAACTTTTAAATTCTTTTATGTCAAGTATTATGTTAAAACTGAGATAAATTACTGATTTCCAAAATAAAGAAGTAAATTAGCAAATAAAATGATCAATGAAAAAAAGAAAAGATGAAATGATGGATCTCGAGCATGCACAGCATCAAAATCACCTAATAAATATAAGTCTACTCGATTCATTAAAAATAAATGTAGACAAACTACAGACAACCTATTTTACAGGGAATTTAGCGAGGGCAGGCAAAAGGAATCAAGTAAATAGGAGCCTAATTGACCTAGCAAAGTGATATGATGCTTTCCCTTCAAAAACCAGATTCAATGTGGTACAAGATTATCATGAACAACTATGGTTGTGAGCCTACAGCTAATGTGGTTTCTAAATGACATATTTAAGAGTTCTCAGAAACCCATTTCAACCATTTCCCAATGCTGAAACAAAGAGGCGTTTGTTGATTCAGTTTTAATTCCTAGTGTTGACTTTCCTACGTCCCTTAGAATTTGATTTCTATTTTAGAAGATTTATTTATGAAATCAAGCTCCAAGACTTGTCTACCCTTCTTTTGTTGCTACAAGAGACCTCCTTTCCCTAAATAAATACGAAATGATTCTCGTACTTGGAATTTGGAGCCTTCAAGCAATCATCTTCTCTAGCAAGTCCTGTTTTGTCCTTATCCCAATCTACCTCCCCTCCCCTTTCTTCATCTGACTATAGAAGGCTAAAATTCGGAGGAAGATCACAGCGTTTTGTTTGGTTGGTGACCTTGGGGCGGATGGATAACATGGGCTTTGTCCAAGTATCTTCTTCCATGGTTTCAAGCCCCAAGTGGGATGTATTGTGTAGGAAAGTTAGTTTCATATCCTAAAAGTAAAAAGTATGACCACAATAAAATTGTAACATCTGTAGTTCTAGTAACATCTGCAGTTCTATGTAATGTGCAATGCAAATATGACTTACATGCTAAACGGGGAAATTTTCCATGAACTATGATTTGATATCCAGGTGAAAGAGCCGACGAATGCAAAGTGACCACTTCTATCACCTAGAATCTTTTGCCACGTTATAAATTTAAATGTAATCTACTTGAATTCCGTTGTGTCATATTACACCATTATTGAAGCTTACAACATGAATTACATCAGATAATACTCAAATAGCACGTACCAAATCTTGGCAATCTCAACTCCTTCGGGAAAAAGACCACCACTGCAACAAGATCCATAGTTCAAGAACTGTGCTAAAGTGCAAACTTAAAGTGCTGAAAAGTGAAAGCTAATCACCTATTGTCCCGAAGGTCGAGTACAAAGGCATTAACCCTGTTACTCCTTAAAGAATCAATAGCTTCCTTCACAGCACCTGCAAAGGACGTAATCTCAAAACAAAAGCACGTTATCTCTTGGAATCCCTTGAAGACTGAGAATACTACAAGATAATGCCCTAGACATAATGTTGTTTTCAAATGACGTGCAGATAAGTAAAATGAATGAGGGAAATTTCAGTTTTATTATTTGATTATCTTGTCTGAGTCAAACTACAGTGTAGTTGCTCTAGCTACAAAGTACAGATGATCTTCCTTACCAGAGGCCTTTTGATTAAATGAGGTAAGCTTGATGTAACCAATCTTAGAAGAATTGTCCCCTGAGCCAGGCAACTCACAAATTCTGGACTTCACTGGATTTATTGCAACTTTCTCTCGCCTGGAAGATGTGATTCTATTAGTTCTGGAACAGTTAGAATAGTAGAGGGGAAAGTAGACTTAGTGCAGCTTTATTCATAAGCTATATGATGCCAGAAGGTTCTCTCTAGGGGCAAAGGACTTTTGGCTCCCTAGTTCAGGACAAACTGAAATAATATTCTTTTGGCTCCCTAGTTCAGGACTTTTGGCTCCCTAGTTGAAAAAATATAAGATAAGGGGATAAATTCCAATGACAAACTGAAATATTCTACACAAACGAGAAACTACCATGATTTACAAAAGAATTTAACCAACTGCTGAAAGGAGGAAGGCACCAAATCATTGTCAGCTAGCCGTTAAAAGGGTGGAAGATAAGCTTACACTAAATCTAGATGCTTTACACTGGGTCCACTTTGAACGGTCAATTGCACAGAACTTCCTTTGGGTCCCCTGTAATCACTCTTGTTAGATGGCGAAGTAAAATACAATTAAATCGACTCCAAGAAATAACCTTAACCAACTAACATGAGTTAGAAAAAGGGCCTTTCTAAATCAATAGTTTCAAAATAGGTTCACAGATAATCTACTCGTGTGCCTTCGATGCAATAGTTTGTAGGAATCATTGCGATGGCTTATGATCAAGTAATAAAACAAAATACAGCGTATGTTTCATCCTTCATAACAAAAATGAAACACCAGGGATACCATGAACATGAAATCCATGTTTTTGCATATCCGGATATAACCGAATACAAATTACTAAATTTAAAGAGAAGTTGCAACATGTTAAAGTTAAATAAGTACCTCCTTATTAACTTTTTTATATATTATTTATCTACCAGCAACATGTACTGTTGCACTGTTTCAAGATTATGGTAACTTGGGAAGGAAAGAAACTTACTGCAATCGCTCTGCTGCATCATATATACCCATGGATTCTGTAGTAATGTCATCAATTGCCAGAATCACATCACCAGAAGTAATACCAGCTCTTTCTGCAGGGCCCCCAGGTGCAGCTGAAACGACAAGAAGTCCAGCAGGTCCATCAACAGCGGTGCGATAACCAATGGACAGCCCTACACCTGTAAGAGCACCTTGAGTACCAGACTGCCTTCAAAGAAGATATTACTAGATTTTAGAGCATTGCTTTCATACATCCAGAAGGAGATTATAAGTGAATGTCACGTCTAAATTTGTAGATGGAATTTCTTTTCCATCTAGACAAATGAAACACAACTTAACAAAAGGTAGCATTTCCTACCTGCAAGCTTTTAAACTTTTCAGGTTCTAGAAATCGAGTGAAGGGATCATCAAGAGTCGCAAGCATCTTCTTTATTGCAGTATCTGAAAAAAAATTAGGAAGACGAGTAAACAAGTCTAAATTGAAGTGCTAAATTAGCAAGAAGTTTCTCGCCACATATATGAGACCGAGTGAGGTTTTGCAGCAAGATTTATTTTTATCAATCTAACTTATAGATCATAATAATCAAATCAATAGGATCAGAGGTTCAAATGATAGGACAAATTTACGACCCTGGGTTGAAACAGTTTATTCATGCCTTCGGATCATAACTAGGAAAATATTCGGTCTACCATGCAAGATAAGAAACAGAGATGAAATTTCATACAGGTCTCTTCTCGCGTATTCATGGGTTCATTTCTCAATGCATTTTCTCTGTAACGAAACCAACTTTGTCCATTAAAATTCTTGTCGATATACGCACGGTCTATTGTCCTCCATGCCTCCAAAAAGAGTAGATTCTCTTCAGTGAGGGCCCCTGAATTAAAGCACATTCAATCAAGAAAAACAAAATGCAGAAGAGTGCTTTCTCAAATTCAAGCTCGAGTGTAGATACTATTTGAAAATTAATCTTACATGATGGACTATCCTCAAAAGTAGAAGACACAGACATCACTAGCATCACGCAGACCATCACCCGAGCAAGTTGTACAGAAAAACGGTGTCTAGATTTTTCCATAGCATTCCTGACTCTTCGGAAATTCCCCGCGTATTTTTTCCACTTGAAGACATACCGATAGCATACGGAACTCATACCAGACGAGGAGGACAAACTGGAATGGTATCTCCATAGCTTCCGAAGCAACAAACCACGATTCGGTCCACAAGTACAACCCCAAATTCTCCCCCGACCATCGGTGCCGAGACTCGTTGATCGACCAAAACCAACCACAGGAGAATTCCATGGCAATACCTGCGACTGCCATAGCTCAATCTAACACATTACTGAAAAGCAATCTAAATTCCTAATGCGACATACAACGGCGAAAATTGCACCGGCAGAGTGAAATTCTACATTATGATTGACAGCAGACGAAATTGATGATAATTTCAACAAAGAGATGGAGGACGAGTACCTTGACAGTAGCGCGACAACTAATAGTATGTTGAAGATGGACGTTGAAGAAAGCGAAACATGGTGAGGAGGAGGAAGAAGAAGCACATCTCGAGAGGAACTCCATCGCCATTGTAAGCCTACTGAGCGTTCACCACCATTGCTGGCAGCTGATGACTGTACGGCTTATCCATTGATGTTCGGCTTACTTTTTCACGAACAACTCATATGGGCTATCAATTAGATCCATGGGCCTAATTAATTAAAAATTAAATAGAACAATAAATCATGGTCTGGGCCTGATTTTTGGAATTCAATAGATCAATGGGCCTATTTAATTAAAAATTAAAAAACGACAGATAATGGGCTGGGCCTGATTTTTCATGGATCCAATAGATACATGGGCTGGGCCTGATTTTTCGTGGATCCAATAGATCCCTGGGTTGGGCCTCATTTTGGTGGATACAATAGATCCATGGGCCTATTTAATTGAAAATTGAAAAGAAGAACATAGATCATGGGCTGGGCCTTATTTTCGTGGATCAAATAGATCCATGGGCTGGGCCTGATTTTGGTGGATCTAATGGATCCACAAGCCTATTTAATTGAAAATTAAAAAGAACAGCATAGATCCTGGGCTGGGCCTTATTTTTCATGTATCCAATAGATCCATGGACTGGGCCTGATTTTTGTGGATCCAATAGATCAGTGGGCTGGGCCTGATTTTGGTGGATACAATATATCCATGGGCCTATTTAATTCTAATTCGACCTCCTACAAAATGGGTAGAGGTTTAATACACCAATAGTGATGGACTAAATTGAAAATTATTAATTTGTAGGGACTAAATTGAAATATTTTAACGAACGGGTATTAAATAAAATCTAAATATCACTCAAACATTAAGAACTAAAACATATATTTTAACAACAGGTTTTAAAAATTAATTACATAAATAAAATTTAAATTTATACCTTTTTTTTTTTAATATTTTTTTCTTTAATTCAACCATTAAAAATAAGAAGTTTAAATTTAATTTAGTTCCTTTAATTTGTAAATGTTTGCTTTAGTATTTATAATTTGGGTTTATTTTCAATTTTCATTTGATTTGGGGTTTTTTTTTTTAATTACAAAAATTATAATTGAACCAAAATACAAAATAAATAAATTCCAAAAAGAATAGTCCAAGTCATGAAGTATAATTAATTAAAAGTTGTGGGAATTCTGTAATTTGAAATTTTGAATATGGGGACTTTTCTGTCCAAAATAAAACGCGTCAAAAGTTAAAACTAAAAGTCAAGACTAGGGGCTGCTACATTAAATTTGCGGGACCATAACTAAATAAAATACATACATTTGCTGACGTCACATTTATATCCACATAAAATTTCCAATAATATAATAAAAAAAAAATCAATTTTTAAATTTTTTAATTACAAAATAACTATTAATTTTTATGATTTGTAATAATTTAATTATTAAACATGTTTATTATTAATTAGATTAAATTATTATATATAAAATTTAAAATTTATAGGATAAATGTGAAAATAATTAACTAAATCTTTATTGATTAAAGTGCAACAAATTTTAATATTTTTTAATTAAGTCATGTGAATATCATTAAGTCGTGTGGGACTTTATAGCATTTAATAAATATTTAAAAAAGCGGTGTGAATGGAAGAAGTAGGCACTGTTGACTTAGAGAGTACTAAAAATGTTCATGTATTTATGCGGTCGACGTCTTAACGTGAGATAGATATGAAAATGGCATCTTCGAAAGAGAATTCTCAACCCAATCTTTGTATTTTCTGTCAAGTCGAGTTCATTCAGTTAAAGAAGATGAAATTAACGGGAAGCTGTGAACAGAAACAAGCAAAGATGTGACGGCGATAGTGATTGATATGAAGAATGACTACTGAAGAGACGGAAAATGGTAATGATGGTCTCCACGACAACGAGTAGTTAAAATGGATGAAAACGAGTAACGAAGCACTTGCAACATGACAAGATTTGGTCGATCGAACGACGAAGAGATTCGAGGAAGGACCGAACAAGGGAAATATGAAACCCTAATATATACTTATTAGGTTTGGGTTACCTAAAAATTGAATAACAAACCTCTATAATTGTATGATATTGCCCACTTTCATCATAATTTAGTGTTTCTTGCCTATATACTCGTGATCTATTACTTAATTAACTAATATAGAACTTCGTTAATCCTTAACATGTCGTATATATATATATATATTTATTTATTTATTTATTAAATTATAAAATTATGTTGATTTATTTTTTATTTTAAAATTTTCTTATAGATTATTATATTTCAAAATTGTATTTTCCTTGGCCTCCACTTGCCTTAAACGTCATCGTTTTGTACGCCAAACCCACCCCCTTCCCTTGGGTTACTCTCCACTTGGACCAATCATGTGCCGCCACTAATGAACCTTTCCGTCTTTTGTTTTTTCAATACTTTTCGGAGCTCCACTTACCATCCTGCGGTCCACTAATTTCCATGTCATATTTATTAAAATACGTTGAAATTTAATATTATAATTTTTTTTAAAATATTATTGATTTAGAAAATATGTCTTATTTATTCGAGAGATGGAAAATGTGCACGTTTCGTTAAATACAATTACTTTTTAATAATTGTTTAAAGTATCTTAATAATATTAGATACGAACGTTTATTAGTAGTAGGAGCATTACCCTAAGGACAACAAGTTGATAGAGATAATATCTATGATGGGAGTAATGGAAGGCTCGGGAGATAGCCCAACTAAACCCAGCCTTGGGACAAATGGCCGAGCTAGATCCCGACAATGTAGATACGTCGCAAGAGGAAAGATATTTCTAGGATTATAGACGATGAAACATCTATAGAATTTTGTGATGGCCCAACTGTAGTTATTAGTTATAGACAAAATTTTGAACGTATGAAGTGCTCTGAAGCATACAGGTTGAGTTTTCCTCAATTGTGGTGACAACCAATCTCAAGAGCCCTTGTCGTGAATGATGACCTAGTCGTATGGGCAACGTGACATTCCTAAAAAAATAGTTCAAGAAAGTGTTGAAGTTTAAAAACAATGAAAATTCTTAAACATCGAATAAGAAGATAGATTTGTGAAGGAGTATGAACAAGAATAGTTCACTCTTATGTCCCATTTTCCCCCGAGATTCAACTTAATGGGCCTGAGACTTCAAGTCGAGGAGTCATGTCTGTCCAATTTCCACCAAAAGTTTCGTGTGTGAAGTGACCCATCTCGAATAAAGTTTCTTTGACTAAACGTTGCAAAGATAAGCAAATCTCGAACCATCTCACTATATTATCATTTTTATAAAAATACTAGTGGAAGAACTCAACTTTATGGGTCTAGATAATAACGTGGCCTGTAATTTAAAAGTTAACCAATTTTTAAAGTTCGAGGGAAATTAAAAAAAAAAAAAGTATTCTAATTATACAATGATTACATTTTAATGGGTGGAGAATTCGTCACGATCCAACTTTAATGATCATGATTTTAATGGTCTTAATTTTTTAAAATATATAATAGACGAAATATTTAGATCTTTAAATTATTATATTTTCGTCTCATTTTAATTTTTTAAATTTCTATTTTATTTTTTAAATTTTTATATTCGTATAGTTCATATACTCGTGGTTAAACATTCATATTATATTTAACAAATCTCTCAAGTCACACGTTCGTAAATATAAGATATTTTATTTATTTTTAATTAAAAAATATAAAAGTTGGTAGAATTTTCGTTAATAGCAGAAAGTGAATTGTTTTCTTAATTTTCAATAAAAACTAATAACAACATATTATTAATGGAATTTCACTTTTAAATCAGTTTTATTATAAAAAAAAAAACTAACAATTAAGCACAACCGTCCATCTACTCTACCAACTTTTAACACATTTTAAATATGTTATTTATTTATTATTTATTATTATTATTTAAAATTCGAGAATCGAACTTTATTGTTCGGAGATTGCGTTCACTCCTAACCATCTAGGACAAGACCTTTCGATTTTCATAATTGCTCGTCTAATTCCAGTCTAAAATTTCTCAAAAATTATGTTTATATTAGTGAAGTCTCGAGCAACAAAATTATTCATCTATGTGCTAAATTATCGTTCGAACATGAATTTAATTTAATTAATTAATTAATTAATTTTTTTTTTTTTTTGTGGCTTTAATGAATTGCTTTTTTTCAAAATAAATAAATGAATTATTGCTTTTTAGAAAGCTCCGACCTTTTTGGTAATATCCTTAAAAAATAAATAAAGTCCCAATAATTATATATTATAAATAATATTTATAGTGGTGTTCCATCTGCCAAATCTCGCACGTGGGAAGCGTCATGCCAAAAATCTGAATATAATATTATAAAAATAATAAATTTTAATTTTAAATATGAAAAAACTTAATTTCGACTTCCCTAGAAATGGGAATAGTCAAAAATGGAGGGGAAAAAGTGGTCAAAAGCCACGTGGATTAATTTTGCTTTTAGAACCCTCTAAAGTTGCAAATTTATTAGAAAGGGTCTGAGGTTTTCATTTATTGCATAAATACACATAACGACAAAAGCTTCACTGTTTAGCCGTGGAAATTCAGAGCTCTAAGTTCACACGTCACCATCTAACTCCCACCAATAGCGTTCCGCCAATATTAAATTTTAATTAAAATTAGAAAATATCTTCGTTTTTTAATTGTAAAATTCATATTTTAATTTCTTAAGCTGAAATTTATTTAATAAAAAATGTTAAATTTGCGTAAGCATAGAGCTTTGAGAAATTATATTCAATTTCAGAATTTAATTCCTTAAAATATAGTTTGGAAAATAATGGTTTTATTTATTTTTAAATAAATTGACCGATGACTTTTAAAATAATATTATTAGCATTTCTAGGCAATCTCTTCCATATATTTCTTATCTCCCATATTTATTTTTTATTCACAATTATTTAATTTATTTATGAATTTGAATTTTTCCACTCATTTAAGACAAATCTATTAATTTTTCTTTTTAAAACAGGTTGGAAGCTAGCGCAACTCTCGCTCGAGTATTATTATCCCCGAACATGTTAGTCTTAAAAAATCAGGTAAGAAAACAAGGGGTTGACTCGATCAACTTAGAATCTCCCGTTTCAACATTGACTATTTATGTAATATTTTAGACGTTTTTAATCTTCAAACGCTTTAACGTCAAGTATACTTCTACACATGTAAAAATATATATTTTTTGTCGATTATTTATCTATTACTTCATAAATTACTCCTTCAAACACTAATTTAAATTTAAAAAAATTTCTCGATTGATAATTTTATTTCTTCTTTAATATTTAATTGCAATTTCTTTTCAAATAAAAAAAGATATAATATAATTTTTTTTAATACAAAATATGATTTTAGAATAAGAGTTTTAATAATGATTACTAATTATAAATTATTTTAACACGTAGCTTTAAAAAGTCATTTTGATTTACAGATTACAGTAAGACTAGGGAAGAGAGAATATACGGAGTTATTATATGATTGAAATGTCTTGGTTCGTATCATATACGGAGGGCTCATTTTTTCTGTAGATTACAGTAAGACTAGGGGAGAGAGAACGCGAGGAAGAAGACCTGACCCATGCTACTCGATTCAACCTGCGTACCAAACTAGTTTGACCTACTTACCTAACCTGACTCGCTTGACTAATCTGACCCAACCCGATCAGTAAGATGTGACCCGAATCCAAAAAACCTAATTTCTCGAGGTTTGCACCATTTTGACTTGATTTTTGCCCTATTTTCAATGGTTCTAATATTTTCCCTCAGGGACTTTTGAAAATTCTTCAGGATTCGAACCTATCTCGAGAAGTCTACAAAAAAATAAGTGCCCACATGGATTATCTCTAAGTAATACTTATAGGCGTTGATTACAACAATGAGCAAAATCCATCAGGAAGTATGACGAAAAACCTAGTTAATCAAGTTGGATATTTATTAGAAAGCATGATGTACGCCTATTTGATCAAGTTGTATATTTATTAGGAAGCATGACGATAAACCTAATTGATTAAGTTGTATATAGTTAAGCCTAGAAACTTGTTTGTGTTTGGTTTAGTACAATATCATGCTTAAAGCTTCCGCTTATATGTTGTGAACTTTGATTAGTCCTAATTTTATGAGGACTTCAGCATGTCGTCTCATGTATTCATAAATTTGTTGATTGAGAACGTTGGACACTAATTTTATAAGGACTAGATTCCCTTGTCGGCACGAATATTATATTAGATATATGATTATGTGCCCTAGAGAACCTAGACGAGAATATGCCTGAATATGAGTAGTTATTGTACATTCCCTTAGTCTTAGAACCCACATTTTGTCCCTGTGAATATTTCAAGTGATCATATGAATAATTTTAGACTATGAAATTCCTGTAACACTCCCGATTACTTATGGATAAAATATTAACAAATAATCAATATAAGGAAAATACTCGAAAAAAAAAAAAAATCAGTTGAATCAGGATTTTTTTTTTTTTTTTTTNTTTTTTTTTTTTTTTTTTTTTTTTTTTTTTTTTTTTTTTTTTTTTTTTTTAATACGTACAATAAAACTTAGTAGTGTGGGGTAAATTTCTTAATTTCCAAATGGACTGGTGTCCCTTGGCTCAATCCTTCTCATCTGGACCCCATTCGCTGGTGACTCATCTTCATCATGGTACACGTAAGCAAATCCACCGTGACGTGTCATGTCCATTCCGGCCATCTCATCCGCCGGCGAGATTCTCAGTAGCTTCAGTTTATGAAGCCCGAAAAACAATGGTCCCATTGTGATGCTTACCCACCCAGTAATCACCAAAATCTGTATCAGATGCGCCGCCAGCAACTTCCCTCCGCCGCCCATGAACAACCCGTGTGGCCGCCCGATCTCTCCGCCGTACACCTCGTTCACATACTCCTTTGTCGCGAACAATGCTGTGAAAATTATACCCCACGCGCCGCACCCGCCGTGCAATTGTGCTGCCTCCAATGGGTCATCAAATTTCACCTTCTCCGCCAGTTTATTCAAGCTGATTAACACCAACGCTGCCACAAATCCGCATATCACTGCCGCCCATGGCTCCACCACTGAGCAGCCGGAGGTTATGGCGGCGAAGCCGCCGAGTAATCCGTTGCAGACGTCGGTGACGTTCCAGTGACCGGAGAGAATTCTTTTTCCAAAAAGGGTAGTCAACGCTGCTGTGCAACCGGCGAGGGTGGTTGTAACGGCTGTCCGACCGACGGCGCTCCACTGTCCGTAGAAATCACCCACACCGTACGGAACGAGGATTTTGGTGAATGAACCGGGGTTGAACCCGTACCAACCGAACCAAAGCATGAAGGTACCGAGAACGACTAACGTAGCACTATGGCCTCGTAACGCAACGGATCGTCCGGTTTTTTCGAACCGACCGATTCTTGGGCCTTCTATTAAAGCACCCCAAAGTCCGGCGATTCCACCCACCATGTGAACCACGCCCGAACCGGCAAAATCGATGACTCCGGTTCCGAATAAGAGATTTCCATTGGACCGGGAGGGGCTGGCCCAACCGTCTGGAGACCAAAACCAGTGGGAAACCACCGGGTAAACAAAGCCGGTCAAAACAGAGGAGTAGATCAAATAGGCAACGAATTGGGTCCGCTCGGCAATTGAACCGCTGGTGATGCCGGCGGCGGCGATGGCGAAAGCCCATTGATAAAGGAAGAAGCTATAATCGGTGGGGGTGGGTGTGGCGGAGGGGATTGACTTGAGGCCGAAGAAATGGCGGCCGATGAAGGCGTTGGAGGGGCTGCCGAAGGCAAAGGCGAAGCCGAAGAGGTAGTAAAAGAGGCCGCCGGCGGCAGCGTCGAGGACGTTGGTGAGCATGATGTTCATGGTGTTTTTAGCACGGACGGAGCCGGCGCAGAGCATGGCGAAGCCGAGTTGCATAGAGAAGACGAGGTAGGCGGAGAAGAGGAGGTAGACGGTGTCGACGGCGAATTTGGTGTCGGAGAAGTTGGTGGTGGTTGTAGAGAATTGATCGCAGATGAAGGAGGCTGCGGCGCCGGAGTTCGTGACATTGGGGCCGAGGAGCTGAGCCAAAGTCAGTGTGCAGTTTGGAGCCGCCATTTTTGAAAACTCAAAAAACAGAGCAAGGAAGTCTCTCTGCTGGAGAGAAACAGAGCGTGTGATTATTTACATATTGATCCGACATTTATAGACGCATCGACACCATGGTGATGTCATTATTATTATTTTGGTTTTTTTTTTCTCTCCATATTTTAAAATTATATAAATTTTAAGTCAATTTATTAAAAAAAAATTTGATGGGTCTTGAGTTACATTTACCATCGACACAATTGATGGGTCTCGAGTTTAGGTTTCTTGCATAGAACCATTCAAATATGACTCGATCAATAACGCAATCCAGATCTTATTTTACCATGAGTTGATTCCTTGTTATTTTGGAGTTCTTGAAAATTTTAGATCTAGAGATCTTGTTCTTCATCAATTGTTAGATCGAATTCGGAATGAAATCACTTTTAGATCTTTAATCTACGGGCTTCCATATTCATAAGAGTTATTATATTCCATTGGCTCCCTAGCTAACTCGGTGCATGCTGCTCTAAATAAATTTATTTTCTTTTCATTATCGTTACATTCATTAAGTTGAAAGTCAAAAGTCAAAACCTACTTGAAAATATATATATATATGGTTAATTTATAATGTTTTAATAACTCATAATAGTCGTCATGCATGTTTATATAGAATTTGCAATTTAGCCCTTGAAGTTTTGGCAAATTGGCGAAGTATCTAATATTGTGATGTTGACAGGTGAAGTCAATGGTCATGGCATCTTGTGGATGATTGAGTGTTCACATTTCAAAGTAAGTACATGGGTGTCAAAAAAAACATAGTAAATATATATATATATATATTCAAAGGTTATATTAAATTTCGTTACGTATGAGTGACGACGACGAATATTAGGAGGAACTCAAATACATTTGATCTGTGTAGACTTTTATTATTATGCTAGAATATTACAATAAATCTACGTACGTTTCAGTTCAATCTATGATTAAAGATGTTCATTTAACTCGATGGATAAAAAATCACAGGAGTGGAGGAGTGAGTGAGGAGAGATTTCTCCCCGTTAGATAAACTAGGTTAGAGACGGGAATTAGTAAATAAATAGATGAATAACTACAACATTCATCGATATTTGAGCTTGAGTTCGGAATGTCGTTTATGTTGTCTCTACAATAGTTCTTCATTATTTTTCTATATTATTATAATAAAAATAAAAATAAAAATTGAAAAGAGATGAAAATCAAATTTTATTTGAAATTAGTTTTGGGGTTATACCAGGGTGGGCCAATATGAAAAAGTGATGTGCAAGCCCAACTCTAACTTGTGGGCCTGGATCAAATATTGGGCCCAGTCGCAATAAATAGCTTTGAAAAATAGGGCCCATAGCCCAGCTCATTAACCTAGTTTTTAATAAAAGGCTATTTCTTTGTCGGTTTTGCAACTTCCCCGCTTAACTTACTTATATTGTCTACTTTGACCCGTCATGTATTGTCAGCTTCAAGAAGTTCTCACACTCTTATGAGAAGTTGCTACCCGAGTTGTGTCAGCCTCAACAAAATAAGATGGAACGAGTAAACGATTGGTTTTGGATTGAAGTGAGTCCGAGTATGAAAACCTTCAGCTGAAGAAAAATATGGGTTTGTAGTTATCGCTCGAGTACGTCATTGTAGCTATGTTTTTATGATTATTTTCTTCGAATTTTGATTCACTAAAACAAATTTAAATAATTTGGGAGAAATTAATTTGATTTAATTTGAATTTTATATTAGATATAATTATGGGATAATTTTAGTATTTTATAGATATAAAATTTGTCCCATAATTGACACTCTCGTTTAAACCTATTTTCAATTTATTTACGTACCATTCCTTTACCCATCAACTTTGTTTTTTTAGGTTACATAGAAAAGGAAGGTCGTCTTATTCTTCAAATTCCCTTCTTTTCCACTTTTCTCTCTCACTTCATACCTTGGAACACACCATCCTTATAGAGAGAGGCACTTTCACGTCTTCTTACCCCCAAAATGGCCAACGATAGTAGAAAAGTTTCTTTTTCTAGGGTACCCCAAAAATAGATCCAATAGAAATGTGGTAGGACATGTTCTTATAAAGAGACACTTTCACGTCTCCTTACCTTGAAATGAAAAATGATTGGGGAGAGGTTCTTTTTCTAGGGTACCCAAAAAACAGATCCAGTGGAACCTAAGGTAGGGCATGTAACTCAAAGGATTATAGCGCATGTAACTCAAAGGATTATAGCTTCCTTTTTCTCGGGTACTTCGATAATAGATCTAGTAGAAACAGGGAAGGGCCTGTAGCTCAAAGGATTAGAGATTCCTTTTTCTATGGTACCCAAGAATAGACCCAGCGGAGACGGGTAAGGCTTGTAACTCAAAAGATCAGAACACGTGACCACGAACCACAGCAATATAATAACTTATTATGTTGGTATTTATAAATAATATAATGGGAAGGTTGACACCAAATCAGGAATGTGACAATGAGATTCACCTGTAAATCCTAAATTTGTGGACCCTTATTCTAATTTTAAATAAAATCTCTGTTTTTTCAATCACATTTATTTAATTTGAAGAGATTCTCATATATTAAATTTTATTCCTTTTTTTTTGGTTTAAATTTCAAAAGGCCTAATTTTGGTTCATTATTTATTAATATAATAATTTTGGAAAAAAATAAATTAAGAGAACCGTTAAATAAATAAATATATATATTTATTTAAAGTACGGTCGGCTCAATATTTACTTTATGTAGTTGAAAGACGTGGTGGGGCTTTAAGGCGTTGGACTTTCCTCCCACATGCACGCACTACTGTTCCCCAATCCCAACTCTGAATTTACATTATTACCCCTCCCTCCTCCCTCGTGGAACCCACGCTCTTTTCTCTTAATCCATCACTCAGCGCGTGGGCTCGTACACTATTCTCGCCGCCACATGCGGTGTCTCTGTGGGCCCCACGAACAAACTTCCCATAAAAAAAACACTCCAAACAAAAATAAATCAAGAAATCCAACCACGTGGGCCAATCTCATTGGATGTAGCAAAACGACGACATATCGTGAACATCGTCCAGACACCCATCGATCTCATACATACTTTTCTCTCTTCCTAATTTACCCCTCCCCATAGCCTTAAGTTCCCATTCTACCCTTCTTCTTCATGCCCATCAGATCCACGCAAAATTCGGTGATACCTCATCTCATTAGCTGCCAACTCACTCTGGTCCTTCACTCTCAAGTCAAAGTCAAACACTTCTACTTGGTTAACTCTACAACCATCCGCATAGGATTACCCCCTTTCTATACGTTATAAAGCCAAAACAGAAATGGATTTTTTAATATTTATTTATTATTATTAGAGAGAGAAAGAGAAAGAGAGAGAGAGAGAGAGAGAGAGAGAGAGAGAGATTTTCATCCGTTCGTTCGTTTCCCCCACTACCACCCGAAAGCCCTCACGAAGGCTGCGTGTTGACGATAAGCTCTTTCTCTCTCCACAAATAAAGGATTTTCTCTCTCTTCAAACTTCAAACGAAAACTGAAACAGAAATGGAGTCTTCTTTGGCTTTCATGGATGACCTTCTGGATTTCTCTTCGGATATCGGTGAGGAAGATGAAGAAGACGACGTCGTTCCACCCAGATCTTCCACGGCGGCCGACTCCTCGGAGTTTAACGCCGCCTCCCTCCCCGACGACACTTCTTCCGGCCGTATTTTGCTTGTAAGTTCTTTCCTTTTATTCTCTCCGGTCGGTTTCTGAAAATGGGTTGACACGGAGTGAGTTACTGTGTTGACTCGCCCGAGTTTAGTAAAGAGAAAAGTGAAGTCTTGTGAGATGAGTTGAAAAGACATTTATGTCCTTGGTAGCCACTGTATGGATTGCGAAATGTTGAGGGTATTTTCGTCATGGGATTCTAATAATAGTGGAAATATTAATATATTTAATTTCTTGATACGGCCACTCCTCTCCTCCATAATTTTAGACGAGTGTTATATTGAAATGACATTTTTGCCCCTAACTCCCGACATTTCTCCAACGAATACGACTTGGCTTTTTCGTCATTTTATTTTCGTAACCCCCCGGCTCTCAGTATTAAAATAAAACATAATAATTTAATTAAATTATTATTATTATTTATTGTTGATACTGTTATTGTAATTATTGGTGGACCAAAAAGACAGGACCGAGTCAACTCGGTTGGTTTAGGCCGAGTTTTACTGAACCGAACTCGTTTTGGTTTTGTGCTTTAGGAGGATTGTGGGGAGGAGGAACTTGAGTGGCTATCAAACGAAGATGCATTTCCGGCCGTCTCGACGTTCGTCGACATTCTCTCCGACCACCACCACCACCCGCCGCCGCCGTTGACGACGGTCTCGAAACAGAACAGTCCAGTTTCGGTTCTCGAAAGTAGTTCAGTCAGCAGCCATAGCGAAACCAACAGTACTAAGTCAAGCAGCCACGGAAGCGTTTTGATGAGTTGCTGTGTCGGCCTGAAAGTTCCGAGTAAGGCTCGGAGCAAGCGCCGTCGTGGCCGGCACATTTCCGGCCACCATCTCTGGTTCAAGCAGCAACCCAGTTCGAGGAATGTTAAACAAGTAGTACCCACCACGACGACGACGACGGCGATAGGGAGGAAATGCCTACATTGTGGAGCGGAGAAAACGCCGCAATGGCGGGCGGGGCCATTAGGGCCGAAAACGCTGTGTAATGCTTGTGGGGTTAGGTTCAAGTCAGGGCGATTGGTGCCAGAGTACCGGCCGGCTAGTAGTCCGACGTTCTCGCCGGTGCTGCACTCGAATTCTCACCGGAAAGTGATGGAAATGAGGAGGCAGAAGCAGTTAAGTACGGTGGTGAATCCAATGGATAAAGGGTAAGCTTCAATTTTGGGGATTTTGATTTTCCCCTTTCATCCGCCATTAATTTAGCTTAGATTTTTAGGCATTTGTTTGTTATTGTGGGACAGAGATTTAAAATTAGTGCAAAATTTCTCTGTTTAATGCCCAAAATTCATTAGGGAATTTTGACAAAATGTGTTTGATTGTGTTTTAGACCATTTTTTCCCCCTGTTCTTCAAGATTCTGCACATAAATAGAAAATTAGGGTTTTTTTTTATAATAATTTTCATAGATTCTAATTAGGGTTTGTGGGGTATTTTTTAATCCTTACAATACTTGTTTTTTTGTATGTAAAAATGTGAACTTTTTCTGGGTTTGATTTTCCCGAGAAAATTTCTGTAAATTAATTTTGTGTTTGGCAACCGAGAAAATTGGGTGGAAAAGAAAATGTATAAATAAAATTTGATTTTTATTTATATTAATTCAATTAAATAATGATTTTTTTTCTGTGTAATTATTTTTTTCTGTTGAGAGAATCAATTATCATGGTATCAAAACAAAATCACCCTGCCCGGCCCATTAGGATTGCCCGGCCCAATTCCCTCTTTCCTCTATATATTTATATATTTATATTTTTTTAAAAAATTAATGAAATGTGTAAATGTTGTAAGTCAATTTTCTATTACTGAAAAATGGGTGAGGGGTTATTAGTTTTTATTCAAAATATTTATTTTTTTAAAAAAAGTCAAATAAAAAATGTCGGTTGTAATGGCCTAGACCCACCGCTAGCCGATATTGTCTTCTTTAGGCTTCCCCCTCAAAGAAACGCATATGCTAGGGGAAGGTTTCCACACCCCTAAGGGTGTTTTGTTCTCCTCTCAACCAATGTGGGACATTACACTGTCTTCTCAATTTTTTTTTCGAAATTAAAGAAAATCCCTCAAAACTCATAATATCTTACGAGAATTGAAAAACTAGTGTGGTTTTTTCTCCGAAAGTTCATATGATTCATAGACTTAGGTCTTCGTTAGACTCACCGGAGAAAATATATATATCATATGATTCATATATATGATAGACAGTTATATATAGTAGATGGACATATTTAATAAATTATATATAGTAAACTAAATTATATAAATAGCGGTAAGCAGTACCCTTCTTTGTATTCTCTGTTACAATACATATCTGAAGTTATCAATATAAACTTGTAGCCAATACTTCTTATTACATTTTCTCTCTCCTGTTTTATTCTATGTTTATTAAAAAAAAAAAAAAAAGCAATATTATGACGTCAAGTTATTAATGAACTAATATCACATTTGAATGAGAGCAATTTTGAAGATATGAAACGATGGTTAAAAAATACGTGAAAAAATTAATAGTTACTGCCTATATCAATAAACTGCACTTATCTCTTCGACGGTTTAATCGTTTTCGTTGGTTGGGTTTTTTCTTTCNAAAAAAAAAATATATATATATATATATAATTTAAAGAATGGGATAAAGATGGAAGATAGCTTAGTTGACACTGAAAGACATGGCTTTAATATTTTTTAAATATCTTAAATTAATTGCCAACTCTCTTTCCCATCACAAATTATTTTCTTTTCAAACTGGAAATAATAAATTAAACAAAATAATTAAAAAAAAAAAACAACAATTTATTTAAAAAACAAATTTCAACTACACCCAATTACGTATTAATTTTCTTTAAAAAAACGTTTTTTATTTTCAACTCTTCCTAAGTCAAAATTTGACTTTTTATTTATTTATTATTATTAGCGAACTAAATTGTTTTCCCACATAAATTAATATAAAAATATTTCAAAGTTGTTAAAAGCTAACGAGAATGACTGTTTCAAAATATGTTGAAACGCAAACATCCACTGAAATACTCATACCAACCAAAACTAGGTCGGAGTAAATAGTCAAAAGTTCGAATCCTTTCCTATAATTGAACTCATTACCGTGATTTTTTTTTTTAAATTCTTTTATTTATAAACTATTATATCTTTTAACATGATCTAGGTCTGATCGTACGCTTAATCACAGTAATATTCTTATAATTCTTGGGACGTTCGTAGACTCGTTTTAGGCTATCTTGATCTTATAAAAAAAAAATCACCTTATAGTTAGCCTCAACGAGTTATAACCCTATGGTCAGCCTTGAGTAATGTTTTAGCCCTTAGAATATGTTATAGCTTCACGCTCGGAATATGTTGTGACAAACTCATGTTTGAGTGCTTCTATATTTCGACCATAAATTTTCTCTTATCCTTTGCTTCATGGTTCGATCTTTCAGTGCTGATCCAAATTTTATTTCTCTTGGGTTCAATTCTTATTTTTGTTATCTGTGGATCCAATTTTATCCGTTAATTCATATATTATTTTATTTTATAATCTATTATAGTCTCTACACAATTATTAAAGGTCGTACACAAATAAAAATAATGGAAATATTATAATATTTCATTCCCAAAAAGAAAAAAAATAAAATAAAATAGAAAAAGGATGGAAGATGTCTAAAGCGTGTTAGAAAATTCTCACGTTCACATTTTTATTAAAAATAAAAAAATAATTATAGTGGGTCCCACAAGAAATGCTGTGGTATTCCTTCCAACGGCTGATGATTGGTTGTTAGAATCTAAGCAAGCGTGAGCCGTTTGATTTTGACGTTGGCTTTTTTTAACCTTTAAATTATATATATTTTTAATTACTGGGTTTCCGCGGGCCCACCACCCAACTGAGTGGGCCATAAATGGGCCGATTCATCAGATCATCTTGGGCCCACTCTTTTTGCTCCAGTCCATCCATGTTGCTCTTCCATTAAATTCCTTGCAAGTTACAACTTTGAATTATTTATTTATTATTTTTTTAGCCACTGTTAATTACCGACAATAATTTCACTTTTTACTGTAGGAGATACGAAAAAATCTCGATCTATTAATCTATTACACATGGTCATTTTTTATTACAACTCGAAAAATTATGATTTTTACGTCGTTTTTGTGCATTCATTCGGTAACTTGACGTTATATATACATTTTTATTCATATTATTTATATTAAGATATTAAATTTGGTAAATTTTATCTCTCGTAAAATAATAATTGTACAAAAATTACAAAAATAATACACTATATTTTAAAAAATAAATTTAAATAAAAATTTGGAAAGTTGCAGCAAATATTATTTATATCCACTTAATTTTTATTTATTAAAAAAATGAATAATATAAATTAAATTTGGTCGTGGAAATATATTTAAAACTTTTATATATATATATATATATATATATTTATAATTTTATAAAGAAAAAGATATAAAAGAATTAAAAATTACTATTTATATCTAACAATCTTTAGAAAAGGAGAAACCTAAAAGAAAAGGAAGTTTCCTTCTGTTGTGAAAGAAAGAGAGAAAGAAAGTTAAAACAATTTTTGGTTGCTAATGAATGACACAGCAGGATGAGCTCCATCATACTCCACGGAGATTGCTGAAGGGGAAGCACGATTCTTGCTTTAATCTGACCCTAATTAATCTCTTTTTCATTTGCACCCAATCAATCCTCTTAATCCATCCTTTTTCTTCTTTATTCGATTCAAATCTCCCTTAATTTCGCTCTTACTCTTCATCATTGATGAACTACTTCAAATCTCTGCGTTGATCGTGATTCTTTTGCACTCTTCTGCTTTTTCGAGTTCAAAAAGCCGTAAATAAAGGCGTTGAAATCTTCCTCCTCGATTCTAGGATTCATCTGCCTCTGTTTGGTTGCGGTGGACTTCATTTATGGCGACTGATGCTGATTTTTCATCGCTAGTTCAGAGGTATTTTTTTTTTCTTCTTTCTCTCTCGACATTCTTGATGTTAATTGGTTTTTGTTGGTTGATTCAGTTCATCTCTGGATTTTAATAGTTTGTCGTATATGCGTTTCATAGATTCCTGTGATTAGACTTGTCTGATGCCCTCCTTTTAGATGAATAGGACACTTATGTTTGTTTGTTTTGTTGAAAACTATATTTGGATTCTTTTTAATGGATAATTTGTCTTGTTTGGATTCCATTCTGTTCTTTCTTTCTGAAACCTATCATGATTTGAAGGACTGAGATGTCGGATGGATGGTTCCCTTTGTCAACATTGTGTTCTTGTTTCTTGTCTGAATCCCTTTTGCAGGTATTGAACTGTTGTTGTATGATCATGTTGTAGCTCTGGTTGGACGGATGGTTGTTAAAATGTTGAGTTTGCTGCTTCTTGCTTTTCTGTTTAATACTTCACATGGATTGAATTCAGAAGGGTATTTTCTCTTGGAGCTGAAAAATGGTCTTTCTGATCCGTATCGTTCGTTGAGAAATTGGGATCCGAGCGATGGAACACCGTGCCAATGGACCGGTGTGAACTGTACTTCTGGTGTGGAACCAGTGGTCTATTCTCTTGACTTGAGCTCGAAGAATCTTTCGGGTCCTTTGAGCTCGAGTGTTGGTGAATTAATCCATCTAACTTATCTTGATCTTTCCTTCAATGGATTCACGGGAAGTATACCGAAAGAGATCGGGAATTGTATGAGGTTGGAGTATCTTTTTCTGCAAAACAATAAGTTTGATGGGGAACTTCCATCTGAATTGGGGAAGTTGACTTCATTGGTTAAGTTGAATATATGTAATAATAGAATCCATGGTTCTTTTCCTGAGGAGATTGGGAATCTAGAATCCTTGTTTGAATTAGTTGCATATACGAACAACATAACGGGGCCATTGCCTCATTCGTTTGGGAATCTCAAGAACTTGAGGATGTTTCGAGCAGGACAAAATGCGATTTCGGGAAGCTTACCAGCTGAAATAGGTCAGTGTAAGAACTTGGAAACGCTTGGCCTTGCTCAAAATCAGCTAGAAGGGGAATTACCAAAGGAGATTGGTATGCTTAGAAACTTGACTGAATTGATTCTTTGGGGGAATCAGTTTTCTGGCGTTCTACCAAAAGAGCTCGGTAATTGTACGAGTCTAACGGTTTTTGCTCTGTATCAGAACAATGTTGGTGGATCCATACCTAAGGAATTTGGGAACTTAAGCTCTTTGAAGAAGTTGTATATATACCGGACTGCGTTGAACGGAACCATTCCGAGGGAGCTTGGGAACCTTTCTCAGGCATTGGAGATCGACTTCTCAGAGAACTATTTGAGTGGTGAGATACCTAAAGAGTTTAGTAACATAAAAGGTCTCCGATTACTGTATCTTTTTCAAAATCAGCTGACTGGTGTTATACCAAATGAACTTAGTAGCCTGAGTAATTTGACTAAACTTGATCTTTCAATCAACAACCTCAAGGGTCCTGTTCCGTTTGGGTTTCAGTATATGCCTGCATTGAGTCAATTGCAGCTTTTCGAAAACAGTTTGAGTGGTACCATTCCTCAAGGACTTGGACGTTATAGCCCGCTGTGGGTGGTCGACTTTTCGGACAACCTCTTGACAGGACGAATACCTCCCCATCTATGTCGTCGTTCTAACCTGATCATCTTGAACTTGGTGTCAAATAACCTTTATGGAAATATACCTACCGGGATCTTGAAGTGCGAATCGTTGTTGCAAATTCGTCTCATCGGAAACAGGTTTAGTGGCAGCTTTCCATCAGAGTTGTGTAACTTGATGAATCTTACTGGCATTGAATTGGACCAGAATAGATTCAGTGGTCCGCTTCCTCCAGAAATTAAGAATTGCCAAACGTTGCAAAGGCTGCATATTTCAAACAACTACTTTACATCTAATTTTCCTAAGGAGATAGGGAAGCTTGTGCAGTTGGTGTCGTTCAATGCTTCATCGAATCGTTTTACTGGGTCGATTCCACCAGAAATCGCCCACTGCAAGACTCTCCAACGGCTCGATCTCAGCCACAACAGGTTTGAAAATACGTTACCGAATGGGATTGGATCTCTTTTAGAGCTGGAAATTCTCAGAGTTTCAGAAAATAAGTTATCAGGCAACATACCTGCAGAATTGAGAGACCTCTCCCGTTTGACAGAATTGCAAATGGGAGGTAATTCATTCTCTGGTAGCATTCCTATGGAGTTGGGGTCTCTAAAAAGCTTGCAGATTGCTCTGAATCTCAGTTTCAATATGTTAACTGGGACAATACCATCAGAACTTGGAAACCTGAGTCTACTGGAATATCTCCTGCTTAATAACAATCGCTTGACCGGTGAAATACCGAGCTCGTTTTCCAGTCTTTCGAGTTTAATGGGTTGCAACTTCTCCTACAACGACCTTCATGGGCCAATCCCGTCGATACCCTTGCTTCAGAACATGCTTGCTAGTAGCTTCATTGGGAATAAGGGGCTCTGTGGTGGACCTCTTGGTGACTGCAATGGAGATTTGTCGTCTCCATCTGTTCCATCTTCCGAGAGCGTAAATGCTCCTCGAGGTAGAATCATTATCGGGATTGCTGCTTCCATCGGTGGAGTTTCTATTGTTCTAATCATGATCATCTTACATTGCATGATACATCGACCGGATATGGTGCAAAACAAGGAAAAACTATCTCTGGATTCGAACATCTACTTCCCGCCTAAGGAAGGTTTTACTTTCCGAGATCTAATTAGAGCTACAAATGGTTTTCATGAGAGCTGTGTTGTAGGAAAAGGTGCTTGTGGAACTGTCTACAAGGCAGTGATGCCTTCAGGACAGACCATTGCCGTTAAGAAGTCGATGTCGAACAGGGAAGGGAGCACCATGGAGAATAGTTTCTGGGCTGAGATTTCGACTCTGGGAAAGATCAGACATCGCAACATCGTTAAACTATATGGCTATTGCTATCATCAAGGTTCCAATCTTCTTCTTTATGAGTACATGGAAAGGGGTAGTTTGGGCGAGTTGCTTCACGGGACTGCATCTAACTTGGAATGGCCGACTCGGTTTACAATTGCCGTGGGAGCTGCCGAGGGACTTGCTTACCTACATCATGACTGCAAACCAAGGATCATACATCGTGATATCAAATCGAATAACATTCTTCTCGATCGTAACTTTGAAGCCCATGTTGGTGATTTCGGTTTGGCGAAAGTGATGGACATGCCTCATTCTAAATCAATGTCAGCCGTTGCTGGATCGTACGGTTACATCGCTCCTGGTAATTCCAACTCTTAGTACCCTATATATATATTCTATTGATGTCTTTTCCATATTCACACTGTCTCGACGTTTGGTCCAAAGTTCATCCAAACTTCGATCCGTTAGGCTTAGAAACCTAAACTTCATAGTTTGAAGAGCCCGTTATGTTTGGACTTTGACCTGTTAGAGCTTTGGAGAGTTAGGAACCATAGGTTTGTCCTTTCGAGAACTTGTCTCAATACTTGTGTACAAGTTAGTTTCTAGAGTTCGCCCGAACTCCTCCGACCCTTTTCGAGCTCTGGAGTGTTAGAAACCCAAAATTGAGTTGTCTGTTCGTTCGTTTTATGCAAAAGACCTGTTAAGATCTTTCTATTCTTCTTTGAATCAGAACACATTCCTGCATTTATCATTCAAGCAAAACTCTTGAAAGATTTAACACAAACTCACAGCTTCCTCTCATAATTTATTGCAGAGTATGCATACACCATGAAAGTCACAGAAAAATGTGACATATACAGCTATGGGGTAGTTTTACTAGAACTGCTAACTGGAAAAACTCCGGTACAGCCAGTAGATCAGGGAGGCGATCTCGTCACATGGGTCAAAATCTATCTACGAAACCATTCGATGTCGTCTGGAATACTAGACGAGCGGCTGAATCTTCAAGACCAATCCACGGTAGATCACATGCTGACAGTCCTAAAAATTGCTTTGATGTGCACAAGTCTATCTCCTTATCAACGACCATCGATGCGGGAAGTCGTATTGATGCTTTTAGAATCTACCGAGCCCGACGAAGATCATATTCCAGCTTTAACTGATAATCTAGCTCCTAAGGACGATGCTGTCTCGTGAAATTTCAGGTGGGCAGTTTTCGTTTTCGGATAACTGAATAGTTCTTCAATTTTTTTAACATAACAATGGTCATATGTATATTTCCTCCCTGGTAGAGTATATATATACAAATATATAGCATGTAGAGTCTCTTCGGAGTTCATAGTAAATAGGGTAATGGTTATGTGCCCAACTATTTCTTAGATTTTGCATTTGTTTTAGGATTCAATAAAGGCTCTTCGTATAGCTTGCATACGGTTGACATAATCTACAGCCCTCTGTTTTGCTATTCAAATCTGATATTTTTTAGTGGTTAAACAAGCAGGTGTCAAGGGAAATTGAAAATACGGCTTAAATCGACTGAAATAGCTATTGGTTCGGGTTCGGACCAGTTTGGATGGTCGTATAAGAAACATACCCAAGCCGATAAGAAACTACGAATCGATGTTTTATTAGCAGTTCATTACCCACGTGAGCTTGATGTAATTGACATGGACTCATTCTCTTCTGGTCGAAGGTTCAAATGTCCATATCTCATTTGTAATACTAAAAGACAAAAAAATACAAAGTGGTCTATTATGCGTTATAATCCAATCGGTACATTCAAGGATGAGTTCGAGTCATCCAAAATCCTACCTAAAGTGGCTAAACTTTAAAGGAAAATAGTATTAATTAATATCGGTTAATGTCAAAATCAAACCTTCCATTTTACGAATACATCCACTTCGTATATTTATTTAGGTTGCCATTCCTAGCAAATATCACGATGATCATATGTGACTCGATCTTAATCTTGAGTGAGTAATCTAGTCCTACCTGTGAGAGTTTATATTTTGATCTGCACGAGTGAAAATGACTTTTGCAGGTGGCTGTTTCATTTTGTTTCAGTTATTTATTTCGGTATGCTTCAATCCAAGATCGGTAAAAAATATTCATGAAAAGCGAAGAAACTTAAAAGAAAAGAGTATTTTTTTTATCAATACTGAGATACATCCGTTTCTTATATTTATTTAGGCGGCCATGCATAGCAAATATCGTACTTTTTAGTGCCCCCGTTGAACATACAAATACTTTTTTCACCCACAATCCACATACACAGATCGCAAAGCCATTTGTCTCTTGAATCTTTATAGATCTCAAAGAAATGAAACGAATTAGGCCACTGGAAGCTACAGAAGAACAACGTTTTACCAAAGATATTTGGTCGAAAACTAAAGGCATAGCTGATCAAAGATGGCAGCCGATGAATTCCCAGATCGTCATCGCCAGATTTACAGTGAACAATGAGCTGATTATGACTTTTCAAAACATTTGTTATATTGACGGTAACCCTTGGTGGAGAAAAGATTGATCCCTCACTATTAGATATGCTAGCGAAAAATAATGAGATTAGCATAGACAATGCAAGCGTCGAAAATGAGCTCATTTTTTCGTGTAAAACAAAGGAAGACGAGTATTTGAACATTGTGATTGGTTCGTTTCAATTTTATAGTTGGGAGTGGAATGTAACGTACTTGCTTTAGATGAGAGTAATTATATTATACATTTTCATACGTTTTCTCTTTTGACAAACATCTTCATTATTTATTTATTATTATTATTATTTTTTTTTTGTAACTAAACGTTATGAACTTTAAACTTATTTAATAGGTTTCGAGAAAATATCGTGTCGTGTCAGTAATACCTTCTCAAACAACAGACGTTATATCTAAGTAAGCCGGTTTAATTCTATTCCGAGGAGAGATATCATTTAAACAAGTGATCAGACATGTTTTGTTTTTTCTTTTATGTATTAATTTCGTCGAATTTATTTAGATTGATTTTATGCCATGATTTTAAACCATGGGGATCTCATGTATTTATGTATGTCATGTTCATCGGAATACTTTCTCGTTATGTTATGTTAGTAAGGACACGTACCTTCGATATTTATGTTCACTATGATATCATGCGGGTCTTTCCCTTCTGTGGTGTCTAGCGACGCATTAGCCCGTTTAGCCCGACCAATCCAGGTTCAAGGAGTACGTATACAAACTCGCTTGGTGCGTCTATGTGTACGTGTGTGGGAAAGTACCACACATTCAATCATTTGTAGCGCGCTCTCTACTAATGACCTTGTTTTTGGCTCGCCTATACACCAACGAAGCATCTACAGTCAACATAACAAATGCTCTGGAAAACCACAATCAACTTACTACCCATTGCAAATCCGGTGATGACGAGCTGGGAAGCTTCTTGTTAATGAGTTCGGATGAGATTTGTAACCATCGGGTTAGAATTAAAAAAAAAAAAAAAACATGGAGAGAGAAAGCGTCTTGTTAATGAGTTGGTGGGGTTTGTAACAATTGGGTTGAAATAAAAAGACGATGGGTAGAGAAATCAATATTGTGACACTCGAGTAAAGAGAGGTACATGAATGGACCGAGATCACATCCAAATTAGAGGAATCCTGAGAATAAGATGACTAAGAAAAGCCTTCTTTTTTGGTGGCTCAATTGCAAAAACTCCATGATTAAACGTGTTTTACTTGGATCAATTCTATGTTGGGTGATCTCACGAGAATTTTTTTGAGATGCACGTGAGTGATGACAAAACATGTTAGAAGAACCTGTGTTGTGTTGGTCTGGGGACAGGGGAATGTCGAGGCCATCCGAATTTCTAATTTCCAATCAACCAAACCTAACTCAACCCGTATATATCCCTAACCTTGGTACCTCAAATTTCCAATCAAGTACGAAGGTTGCTTCATGTTACTAGGGTTTGTTCGGTAAGATGGTGACAATCACATGAACCTCACATGCCTTACTGATCCTCATCAAAACAACCGTTCTAATTTCTGGGTTCAAGAGTATTTGCTATAACCAGTTGAACTATGCTCGAACTAAGAACATACAATTTCATCAAGTACGAAGGTTGGTTCGTGTTACTAGGGTTTGTTCGGTAAAATGATGAGAGTCACGTGAACCTCACGTGCCTCACTGAATCCCCCATCAAAACAACCAACCATCCCTGAAAACTAATAAATACAAATCAAACAAAAAAAACAGTTCACAGATGTGCACTGTTGCATGCAATTCGCTCACTTCTTTCTCATTGTTTGCAATGAAACCAAACCTGAGATCCAAATTTAATGAAATTTCACTGTTCGAGGCTGAAACACATTTACTACAATACCCTTTTATTACTCTCAACTGTCTCTTCCTCTCAATTTGGCTCTATAAAATCCCATCGCCATGCATGACATCTTCATCTAGAGGGTAGAGAAGCCGAGCCATGGCGAAGATTCACGTTGTTGTTGTCGTGGTCGTGTTTGTTTTGCTCGTTGTGCATGCAAATGGACGTAACGTTCCAGGTTGTTAAACTATCACTAAACTCAAAAGTTTTATATAACGAACAAAATGTTTGTGTTGTTAATATTTTAAATATAGGTGGTGGTAGCGGAGATGGGGATGGAATGGTAGACATGGCTGTGGCACCGGTAGCGGGTCAGCCGAGCAGCAACGATGTCGACCAAAAGAATATCTATGGTGGGGTTGGAGGGTTTGCAGGGATGGGTGGCTACATTGGAGGATTGTTTCCACATCTTGGTGGGGTTGGTGTAATTGGGAAGTACGGCGGAATTGGTGGTGGGATTGGGTTTGGTCACGGTGGCTTTGGAGGCGGAGTTGGCGGCGTTGGCGGCGTAGGTGGTGGAGTTGTGCCATTTCCTTGAGCAATGGTTATGTTATTAATGTGTGTGTTTTGTTTGTGTGTTGGTTTAATTTTCTAAAATTTGTGGTAATGTAGAATCTTTTTTCCCTTATATTTGCATTATTTTCTGTTTTTATGCTCTTGAGTTGATTTTAAATAATTATTTTATTTATAAAAGTTCAAATTTTGGATATGCTTTTTAAAACTATGATGTTAACGAGAGCACGTAACGGGTCAAAGTGGACAATACGTGTTAGACACCGGGCGGTTTGTTAACGAGGACGCTAGGCCTCCAAAGGGGGTGGAATGTGAGATCCCATATCGGTTGGAGAGGAGAACGAAACATTTCTTATAAGGGTGTGAAAACATCTCTCTAGAAGACATATTTTGAAACGGTGAGACTAACGACGATACGTAATGGGTCAAAACGAACAATATGTAGCAGACTAGTTGATGATTTTGAATGACTTTTATCGTGATGAGATCTTCAGCGAAAGAACCAAAATCAATCACGGATAAAAATGCAATAACAAATTTCAAAATATACACGAGATAGAGAAATTTGTGCAAGCGGAAGTTTGAAGAAGGTACCGATTCAGTCAGTTCGTCTAGACCAATGGTTCATTCAGACCACGTCTTGCCCCAGTTTTGATGGGTTGACCCTTTTTTTACCGTTTCTTGAGTCGATTTTAATCGTGTTAATATTATAATTTTAGGGTTTAATTGAGAGATTTTGGAGAATTTAATAGATGAAAATCAAATTAAAGTAGATGTTTTGAATTTGTAGCTCCCATCAACCGTCTCGGTTCGAGGGTTTTTTCCTTCGAGTCAGGTCCACTCCTTTCATAAAACAAAGTCAAAATGACCGGCTCAATGAGCCGCCTTTGAGCAGTGCTTCTCCTGTCAACTCATAGAAACTCGAACCAATCAGTTTTGTTCCACTTTGAAGCATATGACCGGCACCGGTGCTACTGCAATGACCATCAACGGCAACAATTTTCTTTTCGAGCCAAGCTTATAGGAGAAGCTTGATTTATTATGCTTAGCACGTAATATTTCAACTAAAAACTATGTTGTAGATTTTAAATTGTTAAAAGATTATGGTGTAATATTAAAATTTAAATATTTGTTTATGAAATATATTGATTTATCATAATTAAAAAAAAATTAAAATAAATATTATATTAAAAAATAAAATTTTAAAATAACTATTTTTAAAAGAATAAATGATAAAAAATTATCCATACTCAATTCCTGTAAATTCACCAAAAAAATAAATGGAAAATTTTGCTGGAAATAGAGAAGACTTTTTCGTCCCCACCTTGTCTCGTGTATATCTCCAATATTAATTTAATTACTAATTTATATTTATTATTTTATTAATAATGATAGATAGTCGTTTATCATAACGACAGTTTAGGTGTTAAAATATTTATGAATAATAAACCGAATTAAAAAGAAAAAAAAAATGTGTTATTTACGAAATAATAATTATGTTGCTATATTTGCAAATATGGAAGGTGATTCAATTGCCACCTGTTAAAATTTCTCTAAAATTTACAAAATTATTTAAATTAAATTACAAAATTATCCTTTAACAAATTTAAAATTAATAATTTCTAGGTTTTGTATAAAATTGATTTTATCTCATTATTTAACTAAAATTTTAAATTAACAAATTATTTCATTAAAAGTAGGGCAAATGCAATGCTTTTTTTATTTTAAAATTAAGATTATTTCCTTATTAAATAAAGATTATTTATTAACTAATGGAAAAAAAAATATATATAAAAATGGAAAATAAATGAAAGGAAATTGTAAATATGCAATTAGTATAGACTCTCCATATTCTTATCTTTTATGTAAAATAAAAAAAAATAAAAAAAATAAAAAAGAAATAAAAAAACATGTAACATTTAATAACATACCATAAAGGCATTTGAGAATTGTCCCATTTGGAAAGATAATAATTATAAAAAAAAATATATCATAATTTTTATTTATTTTCATTTTATTTTTATTGTTGAGGTCAATGCTAACTTAGGATTATACCGACACATTTTCTACTACAGGACAGACCATGACTGTATTTTAAAGATAAAAACAAACTTGCATGCAACATGAAATTAGAGTAGAGCGGGAATAAGGTAGCTTCTCCATTTCCGTCTCTGTATTCACCCTCTATGTTAGGTTGAGGTAGAGAGAGTGTGACAGATTAAAGAAAATTGTTATTTGAACGGTCAATTTCTTTTTTAAAAATATATATTTTTACAAAATTCATATCAAATTATTTAATTATATTGTTTAACTATAGAATTCTAACATATCCAATATTATAAAATATAATAAAAAATGGGATAAAGAACGAAGAACACGGGTGAGAACTTTTTTCTTCCACTCTATCATTTCTCGTCTAAACGGGTATTCTTACTCCAATACGTCCAGTGGATTCGTGTCTTTGTAGAGCAATAAAGATTTTCAATATTATTTTTAAATAAATTCGAAATAACATAACATGAACGAATTAATATTAACTTTTTTCGAACCGAAGCAAAAACAAAAACCCATTTCGAAAATCACTTTTTTCAAATAACCCATTATGCAATTTTTTTTTTTTGGACACTAGGGTGGTGAAATTTCTTCTTTTTCATAGCACTAAAATATTGTCATTTTTAATATAGTTTTTTTTTTAATTAAAAAAATGGCATTTTTTTTTGACATTTTCCTCAATAAATACCTAAATCAAAACCAAAACCCATTAAAAAGAGAGGAAAAAAAAAATAATAATAAGGGAAATGAAGAAGAAAATTCTGAACGCCATTGTCCTCCTCCTCTTCATCTCAGCATTCTCCTTCTTCATCTTCATCATCCAACCAGACAGACTATACCTACACGGTGTCGTTTACGAGGTTCGGGTCATCAATGGCTTCACCAACAATTCATCTTTGCCTTTGGTCATATGGTGTTCTTCAAAAGACAGCGATTTAGGTGGGAGGGCGTTGCAAGAACACGATGATTTCAGCTGGAGAGTCACAACCAAGATGTGGAACACCAACCAATTCTGTTGTACCATGAAATGGGATGCCAAGAGGAAGTCTTTTGATGCGTTTAAGGTTCCTAGGGACTTCTACCGATGTGGGATTTTCAAGAAATGTTCTTGGTTGGTTAGGGAAGATGGCTTCTACTTTAGCCCTGATGAGGTTAATTGGAAGAAGGATTTTCAGTGGTGATCCATCAAAACACACACACACACACACAACACCTATTTGTGTAATGTTAATATGTTACGTTGGTCTGTTTTTGTTTGTTTTCTTATGCTCTCTTGTGTCTTGTCTTGTTGATTATGGAATGAAATGAGAAGATAAAAGCAACAACGTTAATTAGCTCTATTCTTGTTTTGTTTTTCTGGGTTGATTCATGTCCACGAGGTCAATTTAAATAAGAACAACAACTTTTGATTAGTTTATTGTTTGATTGAGTTTATCAACTTTAATTTGTTTATTATTTGCAGATCTCTCNAAAAAAAAAAAAAAAAAAAAAAAAAAAAAAAAAAAAAAAAAAGTGATATGGATGGAAAAGGAGGAGCACTTAGATTATTTATGGTAAGGTTTTATTATTATAATTTCTAGTACAGGGGACGGGGCAGATATTGTTCTATTTAGCTTTATTTCTTGAATTTCCCTCTTAAGGTTTTTAAAATGTGTCGCCTAGGGTTGAGGTTTCTACACTCTCTCTAACAGATGTGAGATCTCATAGTCCACACTCTTTCGAAGTCAACGTCCTCGCTGACATACCATCTAGTGTCCACCTCCCTTTGGGGCTCAGCGTTTCACACCCTTATAGAGAATGTTTCGTTCTCCTCTCCAATTGATGTGGGATCTCACAATTCACCCCTTTAGGGGCCCAACATCCTCGCTGGCACTCGTCTGGTGCCCACCTCCCCTTGGAGCTCAGCGTTCCACACCCTTATAAAGAATGTTTCGTTCGCCTCTCCAATTGATGTGGGATCTCACAATCCACCCGCTTTGGGACCCAACATCCTCGCCGGTGCTCGTCCCTCACTCAAATTGATGTGGGATCTCACAATCCACCCCCTTTGGGGCCCAACATCCTTGCTAGCACACCGTCTGGTGTTCACCTCCATTCGGGGCTAAGTGTTCTCGCTGGCACACCGCTCGGTGTCCACCCCTTTTAGGGCACAATGTCCTCGTTGGCACTCCGTTTGGTGTCCACCTCCCTTCAGGGTTCAGCGTCCTCATTGACACACTGCTCGGTGTCTAGCTTAGATATCATTTATAACAGTCCAAACTCATCGCTAGCAGATATCTTCTTTGGGTTTTCTTTTTCGAGCTTTCCCTCAAAGCTTTTAAAACGTGTTTGTTAAGGAGAGGTTTCCACACACTTATGTTTGGTACGGCCTCAAACCAATGTGAAATCTCACTTTTTTTTTTTTTTGAGAAATTTAATGTGGGCATGATGTAAAATTGTATTTTTTAATAAAAGTATTTTCTCTTTTATGGGACATGTGTGCAAGAGACAAAACGCCACCTCAAATTCACAATGTCGGGTTTTCTATGGTTTGAATGTTTTGTTGGATGCCTTTTTTGCCATTATAAATTATTGGGAAACATAAATTTACAATAATTAGGTGGAAATGTAAAGAGGTTAGCATATAATTATTTAGTTTCAAAATTTAGTCTTCAAGAAAATTAAGATTTCAAATTTACCAAATAAATTTAGTCTTCATTTGGTATTATTTTATTAATGTTTTCAATGTTAAATTCTAAAAAAACTAAAAATAAAATATTTTTAGAATTCAATTCTTAACGATATCAAAATTAAAGAAATGGTGAGAAAATTTTAGGGGCATAAGGGACTTTTCCTCCCTATATCTTCCCACCATCGTCACGTTGATTTCATCCATTCTTGATGATGTGCCCCTAGCCTCCTTATTCTTCGATAGACTAATGACGTTCTGTATAGTTATATTCATAATATCTGATTAGCCGGTCATTATGGATAAACACAAATCTTATAAAACAAAAAATCAAATAGTTATCGAACAAAAAGAAAAAATAATACCCGAGTAAAGGATGAGTACATGGATGAACCGATACCACATTCGAATGAAAGCAATTATGAGGATAAAAGAGTTGAAAGTCATTACTGATACCGAACAAGTCCACAATTTTTTTCCAGTGGTTCAATCATAAGAAGTTCATCGTTACATGAGTTTTGCTTGGAACAATTATATATTAGGTGACTTCCCGGAAATTTTCTTAAAATGCATGTGNTAAAAAAAAAAAAAAAAAAAAAAAAAAAAAAAAAAAAAAAAAAACAGTAAAATGGTGGCAAGATTGACCTAAAATAATAGTTGTTGGAAACCCGACAAGTTGGAGACTGTTGTGAGTAAGTGGATAATGTCCATTAGCTACAAGTTTACTGTTCGACCACATTCGAGGATAAAAATATACATGTCGCCCATGCCTGCCTCTCTCGGTGTTTCCTCCAATACATAAAATTGGAGAAACACAAAGAAAAATCAGCTGAAAAAGTTGGAACACTCACTATGATCTCAAATGTTCTTCAAGGATGGAGACTAATCACAAGCACCAATGTATAACCACAAACACTAGTCTTTTTTCATCTATAGTATGCTTAGATTTGCCTTTCGCGATATCCGGCTTTGTGTTTTTTACCTGTTCTGCTCACGCAAACGCTTACGTACCTTTTTACTTTTTGGTTTTGCTTTAACACATCGGTCTATTGGAGAGGAGAACAAAACATTATTTATAAGGATGTGAAAACCCGAAAGGGAAAGCTTAAAGAAAACAATATCTGTTAGCGGTGGGCTTGGACCGTTACAAATGGTATCAGAGCCAGACACCGAGCAGTGTGTTAGTGAGAACGCTGGGCCTCGAAGGGAGATGGATTGTGAGATTCTATATCGATTGGAGAAGGGAACGAGTGTCAACGAGGACATTGGGTCTCGTCTCGAAGAAGGGTGGATTGTGAGATCCCGCATCTATTGGAGAGGAGAACGAAACATTCTTTATAAGGGTGTGAAAACCTCTCCTAGCAGACGCGTTTTAAAACCTTGAGGGGAAGTTTGAAAGAAAAAACCCAAAAAAGACAATATCTCTCTAACCGTTGCTACGATCATCAATTATTGCACATCGAGAAAGTAAACCATCGAATTTTGAGATAATACTCGAATTTGGTAGTAAATTGTGATCTTATCCTTTAATAATAGGGTTTGAGATTTCTCTTATCTCCATCCTTTTTTCATCACTCTTATGGTTTCCCATTCACAAAACACAAAATTGAATGGTTGGGTGCTTTCAGCTTGTATGGTCTCTTTCACACAAACAATAATATTATTCTAAAAGCAAAAGTTAAGTGGAGTCGTGTACCATGCGATACTGTTTGGTTTAGCTCGTAAATTGATGTGATGCTAGTTCTATACGCTTTGATGTCTAAATCGAACGGGAATTTGAGTTCATTTGTAAGAATGTAAGTGTTGAGTAGTTCATCTCCCGCGTGAGGTTGATCTAGAGTTTCTAGCTGCTCCAAATGATCTGCTCATAAGAACGTTCTACGTTCTAATCTCAATCTCGAGCTTCGTTTAGCATTTGTGATATCAGGGTTTCACCCACAACACATGTTCACTTCTTTTAAGTTTACTAGAAGCAAACAAAATGGGACATGTTGGAAGACACTTAGAATGATTTTCTTCAAAATTGGTGCATGATTTGTGGAGTGGTAGCCTTTGAATATGACCAAATATTTAATGGGTGCACCACCAACATCACTATGAAGAATATTCGACAAATATACAAAAGATTAATTCTACCTACCTTCATGTTTTAATCTTTTAGGTCGAGTACTTGTAAGATATGTAATTAAATGCGGGTTTCTATACTTTTGCACCCACCAATGAGAGGGAGCTTAGACCTGTTAGATTTCGTGAAACCGAACGACGCGTTATTTGTGACTCAGTAGGAAGAAGGTGAAACTACACATTTCCGTATTCAGAGCATTGTTTGAGTGAACAAGTAGCACTTACAATACAAAGCGTTCTTGAAGAGACCCATCAACAATGTAGTTGAGAATTAGGCATCATTATGGCGCTTCTTTAGTTCAAGCACTGTACGTCTAATTCCGCCCAGTTGAGAAAATAGAGATCAAGACCATGATATTCTATGAAAAGATAGGACGTATCATGATTGCATGTGATTAATATTTTCTAACCCCAACAGTGAGGTCACTTACTGAGTATTTTTAAATACTCAATCCACGTGTCACTTTTTTTCACGTAAAGGTAAGACACCCTGATACAGATAACGACATTGCTACGAAGGACATGAAAATGAAGTTGAGATACATGTATCCATGTTTGGTTTAATAGCCCTTAGGTTAGATCAATGTGTTGCTTTATTTTATTTTAGGGTCATTACAGTTGTAGTGAGCGGTAGAAAATCTTATTTATGTTACGATGATCCACCATGATAACCAACGTACTCATTTCCATAGTTTTATAAGAACCGATTAACCACGTCGGTTTTTGGTTTGAGACTTTTGTACCAAAAACGCTTTCGTCCGAGAATGAACTCCATAAACCCTACCATTTATCCTTGATAAAGTGAGCTATTCTGAAACAGAACTCACTATACACAAGACATAGGTTGAATTGACTGCCATTTTCAATATCTTTTAATTTCACTGTTTGAGCAATACCTTAGATATCCCATCCTTTTGTCGCCTCAACAAAAGGCATTACCTAGTTTACTCCTTTTTAGTTTAATAATATATACAATTTTATGTGTGGGATGACTTGACACGAAGCAATTTATGAGCATGACGTGGACAACATTTGTCGGTAGAGTGTTCACGAGTTGTGTTGGTTGGATCGAGAAAAAAATAGAACACATCTAAACCTAAACCTAACTCGTTGGCGGAGTAGCTCAAACATTTTCTTCCATCCCCGTTTATTAGATTTTTTTCAAAATCTAGGGTTAGAGCATGCAATAGGATATACTTATATCGGGAAATGTTCACGGGGCAAGGAGAGGACAAGGATACGAACGATTTGAACGACTACAATTGCTTTCCAATGATCAGAAATCATTTCTACACGGTTAAGATACGAACGATTTTGGCGATGATAAAATCAAAATGACTCCCAATCACACTAACGATCATTGTTAAACTAGGACGAGACGAGTTTTGTTCATTCAATAGCAAAAGAGAAAGGTAGGGTTTGGAACACTGATTTAGATATGAAATATAAAAGAGAATTTATTGTACAAATGAGAGTGTTTGTGCAAAGATGAAACTTTTTAATGTATTTTTTGTAGTTTTGTTATTGATGTTCAAACGTATGATCATCTTATATTTACTTGGAACTCTCAACCTCACTATAATGGATTGTTTGGGAAGCTGCCAAACAGGATGGGACACTTCACATAAATCCAAATCAAAATGGTGTTATATTCCTTTTGACATCGATCATTAACAGATATTGTCTGCTTTGGCTTGCGATGTATAGTCGTTAGTTTCACGATTTTAAAACAGAAAAATTTATAGGGTATGTTTCGTTTCCTTCTCCAATTGATGTGGGATCACACAATCTACTCCCTTGGAGACTCCGTCCTCACTGGCACACTGTTCGATGTCTTGCTCGGATACCATTTGTAACAGTTCAAGTCCATCGCTTTGTCGTCAGTCTCACGGTTTTAAAACGAAAAATATTATAAGACATGTTTCAGTTCCCTCTCCAACTGATATGGGATCTCAAAATTCACCCCGTTTAGGGACTCAGTAAGGACGCTGGCACACAACCCGATGTCTTGCTCATATACTATTTGTAACAGCCCAAACGCATCGCTAACATATATTGTTCGCTTTAAAACATGTTTGCTAGGGAGAGGTGTCCACACCCTTTTAAGATATGTTTCATTTCTCTATTCAATCGATGTGGAATCTCACAATCCACCTCCTTTGGGGACCCAACGTCCTCACTAGCATACCGCCCAATATCTTGATCAAATACCATTTGTAATAGCTGAAGCCCAATTACTAATAGATATTGTCTATTTTAGTCCATTACAGAGGTTTACACACCCTTATAAGATACGTTTCGTTCTTCTCTCCAATCACCGAGTGTTGTCTAATGGTTTGAGAATTGGAATCTCTGTTTTGGCTATTAGGTTTTTGGGAGCATCTTCCCCATTTCTCAAGAACCCTAAATTTCCTCAAATAAAGTACAGTACTTTATGAAACAGGAAGCAAGGTCTGCCATAAAACAAGCACAAAAATGGAAGAAAGAAAACAAACAAGAAATAAAAGTGAGAAAAGAAGGCATTGAAGAAGAAGAACTCAGAACCCATTTTCTGCTTTACACTTCTCTTTCTTCTTCATGGAATCAAACTTCCAATTTGGTGATGATGAAATGAAGAAGCCAAATATGGGTTTTAAATTGTTTGTTTTAATTTTATCCAAACAGGGAAACAAAATCAGAGAGAATCTTTGTCTTTTGATTTATCCTGGTTGGTCGAATGTGAGTTTGGGGAGTTTAATGATTGCATTTGTCGTTACCTTCCAAGATTTGCATTAATTATGAATGTGAGATTTGACACATTTTGTAATGCTTCAGAACATGTCGCCAAATTCAGCTTAAAGTTGAGTACTTCAAATTTAGCTTTGAACTGAAGAGAAAAAAGCTTTACCAACCTTGAAAATTGAAACAAAGTGGGATTGTGTCCAAAACAACAAAAAAACATGTCAGCCCATGATCTAAATCATACTCTCACCCATTTTTGTATTTTTCTATTGCATTTTATTGGAGCTTATCGAGTGATTTGAATGCTTACGAGAACCTATTGAAGCACAAATAATGCTTATCTAGTTTTACGGGCCTACTTCGACACGTTTTGAGCTTCTACTGACTTAATGGTTGCCTACTGTTCTTTATCGAATTATTACAATGCTTATCGGGACAACTCGGACAAATGTCATGCCAATTAGGAATTACTGAGGCCTACTAATGCTTTATAATGCTACCACAGGCACCGAGATGTCATATGCCTTTGCAGCTCGCTCGAGACATGTTAATTGTGAATTAATCTGAGTTAACTTAATATTTTGAGCTTCCCAACCTAAGCACTATCAAGGTAAGAATCGTTTGCGTGTCAAAGCTTGAATCTGTAATGCAACCTCCAACTCATGGGAAAGGGCACAATGTCGATCCTTGGGACAACTCGAGCAAGTATCATGCCAACTAGGAACTATCGAGTCCTAATGATGCTTTGTGATGTCACCATGTGTATCAAGATGTTATATGCCTTTAAATCTCTCTTCGAACACTTGTTAACTTTATATTTGAAACTTCCCAAACTTCCATCATTCTAAGAACCATCAAGACATGAACCATTTTGTGTCCATATCGAGTCATTTCTACACAACTCTAAAACGCAACCTCATGGAAAAGGGCACAATGTCAACACACCCGTGTCACTAGACACTGTCATTAAAATTTCATTCCCGAAGTGAAACGTGCAAAGACACTCATCTTGCAATACTTGCCACTCCCACTCCATGACACATATATGCGTCGCGGGTGGCTCACTTAGGCAACGAGGCCAAGGAGTGTCAGAGAACCAACATCACGTCTCCCCCTACAGTACATTCTACGACATACTTAATCTAACACCCAGGCACGTAAAAATGACAAATTCATACATCAACGTGGAGTGTCATATGATGTCCGATTGACACCAAATTTTTGTTCAACGAAGAAGCTTACGAATAAACGAGATTCCAACTTTTAGCTTAAGCATCATTCAATCTTCTTTTTACAAACGAAAAAAAAAAAATTAACTATCTCTGCCATTAGAGGATGATGATGAATAGATCAACGAGGAAGCAGAAAAGCTTGTGTTGAGTAAGCTTCTGGTTGACAATTTTGAAGAAGATGATTCAATTCCAACTCCATTGCCATTATTTGAGCTCTTGTTGTTCTTCTCTTGCCCTCCATTTGTAGGGGAGGCCCCACCTTTGAGCAACATATCAACTTTTGCATACTCTTCTCTTTCATGTTTGATTCCTTTCAGCATCGCTTCCACATCTTTCATCGTCGGTCGCTCGTCCGGTGTCGAGTTTACGCACAATAACGCTATGCCTAAAACTTGCATCATCTCCTCTATTTCTGTCTCTGGTCTCGATTGCAATCTCGGGTCAAGGACTTCGTTCCCTCTCTTTCTTCTCACCCAATCCACTATGTGTAGTCCGTCTGGTATCGTTGGGTCGATCGGTTGTTTTCCTGTTAAGACTTCGATTATCACAACTCCGTAGCTGTAGACATCACTCTTCTCGGTTATCTTCATCATGTAACCATATTCTGAAACAGACAAAAGTTGAGTACTGGATTAGATATATCGACTTTGTCTCGCTATATGTCTCGAGTGATCGAAAGAAGGTGCTTACTTACCGGGAGCAATGTATCCATAAGAGCCTGCAACTGTGTTGGATGACCTACCGAAATCTCCGTTGTCGATAAGCTTGGCTAGACCGAAATCGGCAATATAGGCCTCGAATTCGAGACCGATGAGAATGTTGTTGGCCTTAATGTCCCTATGAACAATTGGAGGGACACAATCATGGTGCAAATAGGCAAGGCCTTGTGCTGCACCAAGTAAGATTTGGTATCTTAGATCCCATTCCAAGGCATTCCCATTTCTCTCATGTAAAAGACTTCCCAAGCTACCATTCGGCATATAATCGTACATTAACAATCTCGTGTTTCGATTCGAACAACATCCCAAGAACCTCACGATGTTCTTGTGACGTATCGAGCCTAGAGTTTTAACCTCGGCCGAAAAAGAATCCCTTACTCGACATTTATCGTCGCTATTATCTGTTTCCATCATTGTTGGCCATAGCTTCTTCACGGCAATCACTTCCCCGTTATCCAATTCCGCTCGATAAACCATCCCCGAACACCCTTTCCCGATCACATTGCCATCCACAAGAAGCCTCAACACTGACTCAACAGAGAAATTCAGTTTTTGGAATGGTATGAATTGCCAAGGCCAAGTATCTCCCATCTCCGAATCCTCGTCTCGAATCATCTTCCGTGCTCGAATCACCGCGATTAACCCCATTACTATCATCATAAATGTCAGGACAATAAGCAATGCAATGGCTAGCTTCCACTTTCGTGATCTCGTTGTATCATCACCGTCACTCGTAAGTCCTTCTCCATCTGAATCCGTTACGAAACACGAATCTTTAATAGACGAACAGAGACCATCGTTGCCAGCCAAGTCGGTCGGTGACAGCTGTCTGAAAAGCTTATTGTCCGGAAGAAAACCATTGAATTCATTGAAAGAAATGTTAAGCAATACAAGATTGTCAAGCCCTGCAAGCGGTTTCAAATCACCTTCAAGCCTGTTATGTGAAAGGTCAAGAACAGACAGCTTATTAAGTCCAGACATTTCAAAAGGCAATGAACCAGTCAGCTCATTACAGCTAAGGTTGAGAGCGATCTCGAGCGATACGATCGAACCCAACTCGACCGGTACGTTCCCGGTGAGTTGATTGCTGCTGAGATCAAGTAGTTGGAGATTTGAACAGAGTTTAAGCGATGTGGGAATTGTTCCTGAGAAAGAGTTTCTAGCTAGAATGAGCTTATTCAAAGAAACAAGCTGTCCTAAGCTAGCTGGAATCCGACCAACAAAATTGTTGGATGAGACATCCAACACTTGAAGCTCCGACAGTGAAGACAGTGATTCAGGCAATGAACCTTTCAGTTCATTGCTGCTTAGATCAATCATTTCCAAAGCTCCACAGCTCCCAATCTCAGCAGGCAATGATCCTGTAAGATGATTTCCTGACAAATCAAGGAAATTCAAGCTCCGTAACGCACCGATCGACGCCGGGATCTCCCCCGTAATCCGATTGTTCCCAAGCCGCATTCGGAGAAGAGAGCTGCAGTTACCAATATCAGGTGGCAATGTACCAGAGATATCATTTGAAATCAACAAAAGATTAGTCAAGTTCTTGAGGTGAAACAATCCAGGAGGAATACTGCCAGTTAATGAATTATGAGACAAATCAAGAGCTTGAAGATATGAACAATTCGACAAACTCCATGGAATGTTTCCTTCCAGCTGATTCTGCCAAGCAAAGAACACATTCAGATTCCTTAACATCCCCAACTCAGGAGGGATCAAACCAGAAATCTCATTGCTATCAAGCTGCAACTGCGAAAGATTCGTAGCGTTCGAAAGATTCGAAGGGATCGAACCCGACACGTTATTGCTACTAATCATGAACTCCTCAAGGAAAGAAAGACCTCCTAAGGTTAAAGGAATTTCCCCAGAAAGAAAATTCAAAGAAAGATCAATCTTTTTCAAGCTAGAACAGTCACCAACTTCAGGTGGGATTGTTCCAGCTAACTCATTCTGCCATAGAAACAGCTGCTCAAGCTTCTGCAGCTTACCAATCTCCTTTGGTATTGAACCAGAGAGACTATTTTCATACAGAAACATGTTGACAAGCTCAGAACAGTTGCCTAGCTCCGGTGGAATCTCGCCGGAGATCATGGTGGTGTAAATGGATAAAGTTTGAAGCTTTTCAAGTTTGCCTAAAGAATTAGGCAAAGGGCCTGAAATTCTAGTGTCAGCCAACCCCAAAATGGTTAGATTTCTGCAATTTCCGATCTGATATGGGATTTCTCCATTGATATCTCTGTTTCCACCAGCTCTAAGAATCTCAAGATTCCTCATTTTTCCCATATCAGAAGGGATTCCTCCACTCAGTTTATTGTCAAACAAGAGCAAGTTCTTGAGGGACTTACAATTGGTAAGCTCAAATGGGATTTTCCCAGCCAGCTGGTTGGAGTTCAAGATCAAATCCTCAAGCTTCTCGAGCTTTCCAATGGTTGTTGGGATTGTTCCGACAAGGTTGTTTGAGCTCAAATCAATGAGTGTGAGCTCAGTGCAGTCACCAATGTCGGAAGGAATGGGGCCGGTGAGATTAGCATCAGAAATGACCAGCCTTTGAAGAGAGTGAAAAGAGGAGAGATTTGAAGGGAAAGGGAGATGAAGAGGGATTGAAATGATGCTGATTTGAGTGACAAAGCCTTGAGGAGAACAAGTAATGGAGGTCCAGTTACAGGGCGTTGAGTCACGGACATTCCAATCGGAAAAAACAGGGGAAACAGGGGAAACAGGGGAAGTGTGAAGCCATGAGAGAAGAATTGAAGCTTCTTCATGGATAGTTGCAGCAAAAGAGGAGAGAGAGAAGAAGAAGAAGAAGGGGAAGAAGAGGAATTTGGTGGACATTTGCCTCAAATTCCAAACTTTTCTTCTTGGGTTTGCATAATTTAGGGGTTTCAAAACTCTCTCTCCTTATGGGAATGTGAGTTTTTGAGAGTGTTTGCTCTTCCTTGACATCGACTCCAGCTCAAATAAGAGTGTACAAATGCCTAGGATTTGGTTCTAACCAAATAAAAAGCAAACCCACCAACACAAACATATTTTAACTCCAAATAACGTTGTTGGTCTTTTTCAATTCAGTCCTACACTTCGTTCATGTGCTCATTTTTACTAACCTTGCTCAATACAAAGGGAAAAAGGGTTTTCGTTTTGTTAAATGGAGGTTTGTTTTCGTCCTCGTGATCAACAACACGGGTTTAGTCCATGTCAGGTTTGAACCCAATAAGATCGTGTTTTCGATATGTGATTTGGGAGACTTACGAGATTGTTCATGTCAATAGTCTTTCCCTGCAAATTATGTATGGGCAAGTTATTATATGTAAGTTATGTATGTGCAAACTATGCATATCTATAACAGGTACTATGTTTGGATAGACGTGGTTCTATTAGAGGATCACGAAATAATCTCTCGTGACGATTTGTCTAACAGGACTGACCTAGATAATCACTAAAACAGTATTTGCCTTGAAGACCACAGTCGAAGAAGAGATATTAGAGCACATTCAGGATGACAGGACACCGGAAAAAGCATGAGACATGTTCGGGACACTTTTCTTAAAGAAAAATGATACGAAGTTACAACTTCTGGAGAACGAGCTGTTATCAATCTCACAACATGACATGACGATTACTCAAAAAATTTAAGAGTTTAATTGAAACAACTATAAATACACCCGTGTAAACTAACGTTTTCCAATGGACCAACTCCAACAAATTTAATTTTTCAACCATGATTGTAGTAGGGATTATAGGGTTCAAATCTTTGAAATTAGGGTTCTAAGGATGAAATTAGAACTTCAAGTTCTTTGTATATTTATATAGATGTGAAAAGAAAGTGAGCAACAAGACACAAACCTTAAAAAAAACATATTTAAGTGGACATAATTAATATTAAAAACCAAGTGGTTTAAAACTCCAATGTCTTGAGATCCAAGAAGCTGCAGCTCCAGCCACCAGCCACCTGTCTCTGTCACTCTCATATTAATCAGAAAGGAATGAAATAAACAAATATAAAACTTTAGCTTAAAATTTTAAAACATTATTCCATTTCTGATAATTTAGTACACAAAAACTTAGATATATAATATATAATATGCTTAAGACTTACTTATTGTCATAAAATGGTTTGCCAGAGATTGGTTCACGCGGCCTCTGCAGAACTCACATGACCAACATCAACAAACCCTACCCTTCTCATCTTGTCTTTCGGCTCTACTTTGTTCGGGTTTTTTTCCTTTTTACGACACGATAGTGAAGATTTGAACTTCAACCTTACGAGAAAAATGGATGGCCTTAATTAGTCGATGTGGGACTCCTCTCTCAACAATCCTCGACAATCCTCCCCTCGAACAAAATACATCGTAGAGTCTCCCTTAAGGTCTGTAGAGCCCTCGAATAACCTCCCCTTAATCGAGTCTCGACTTTTTTTTTGTAGCTCTCGAACAAAGTACACCCTTTGTCGACACTCGAGGATTCTATTGACATGGCTAAGTTAAAGGGCATTGTTCTACTCTGCTGCTCTCATGGCTTTACTTTTGATTTTCTCAAAAAACTTAGTAACAATGGAGATGTATTCCTTACTTAAAACTCTAGCATTTAACAGTTGAGCTATGCTTATATTGGCACTGTTGTTTTCATAACGAAAGATGATAACAAACAATGATTTTATCGAGAAGAATAAGATTCAGACATGTCTTTTATCAAACCAACTGTGTCGGAGAACATTATGGGACTTTCCTTAATCCTAAAATGACAAACTTTGTGGTTTTTTTACCTATTACGAACATTAGCAAATTGTAGAATAGAAATCATGATGAAGTGTAACGTGTGTTGTGTCAATAATCATCTTAGCTTGCCTTGAAAGAAACACCTAATTCATACATTTTTTTACCATGTATTTTCACAATACGCATGTGATAGATTAGTAATTAAGCAAAGTTTATTGTTTTTGTGCTTAATCCGTTAAATGTCGTGCATGAATACCCAGAATTTGGACTTTGAATCCGACACCTAATGACCCCGACATTCCTCTATGACATGGTTACTTCTTAAGAGTGAAAACTATCCTCACAAACCAACACGAGTCTTTCTAACATGTTTTGCTCTCACTCACGTGCATCTCAGAAAAAATTTCTATAAGGCCACCCAACATAGAATTGATCGAAGTAAAACACGCTTAACTATGAAGTTCCTATGATAAAGCTTCCAAACAGAACCGTCCACTATTTTGGTATAGTTAATAACTTTCATTTCTTTTAAATATTTATTAGTCATCCTATCCGCGTTATCGTTCTCCTTCAAATATGGTCTTGATTCATTCATGCATCACACTTTTATTCGGGTGTCACACCAAGACATGACCAACGATTATATCTTTAGGATCACTCGTTCGGATGTTGTCTCTATTCCTTCATATATCTCTTCTTTACTCGAATGTCATATGTCCATTGGATTTAATTACTGGTCATAATAATTTCATTGTCCTCCACAACTGTAATTAAATAAAATAAATGAATAAATAAAAAAATAAAACAAATTAGTGTATGCACTTAATATTTCAAAAAAATAATTAATTAAAGCACACGTAAACATTGGGAATAGATAAGTTTCATATGCATTTGTCACCCACTAGATCTTCTAATATTTTAATTCAATTTTTTTTTAATTATTTAATCCAAAACTTTATTTATGTGTTGAAATTAAGAAGAATTAAGACTTTTGGAGGAATCTCTATTATTTAATTCTAATACAATAAATTAATAAAATCACCCACCAATTTTCCATTTATTTAAAAAATATATTTATAATACACTTACAAAAATACCTTTAATACCCTTCGAAAACGAACTTCATAAATATCTTTAAATTTTTTAAAAAGTTCAAAACAAAAATATTATAAATTTTCAAAAATAATATTTAAAAGTCGAGATAACCTATGAGGTGTAGATAGACGATTTTCGTCTTTATATTGGCGGTAATAAATTTTTTTAAACTTTTTTTATAAAGATTAGGATATTTTTTTAAATAGAGTAATAAGCATATTTTTTTTTTTTATTATTTTTTTTTAATTTAACTATACTTTTTAAAGTTTTAGTGTATTTTTTAAAATAAAATATTAATAATTTTTATTTCAGAATTAATTTTAATCATTAAGTTAATACTGATGTCTTTAAGGGTGTTCGTTAGTTGGGTTGAGTCAGGTTTGAACTTTTTTTTAGACCAAATTCAATTGTTCGGGTTAGATTGGATTTATTGAAAAATTTTATTTTAATAAAAGTAAAATATTAGTTTATAAAATATCGATTTATTCATTTTTAAATATTTAATTAAGATTTACATTATATTATTACTACCGGAAGGAGATCTAATAGAAAATTCATAAATCAAAAGACAAAAACCTGAATTACAATCGAGAAAGTTACATATATACTAAATTTCACGAAGTGAACAAATTCACTCATACTCGTTCTCATTAACATCAAACGTAACCTAGAAACCTGAACTACAACCGAGAAAGTTACGTGTATACTGAATTTCTTGAACCGAACAAATTCACTCATACTCGTTCCAATTAACATCAAACCCAACCCAGGAACCTGAATTAAAATCGGGAAAGTTACGTATTTGTTGAAGGAGGAAATAAAAAGAGGTGGGAATCATGTGGATTTGAAAAATTCCCCCACAAGAGACTAATGGGCTACAATATTAAACAATATCAAAAGAACAAAAAGCAAAAGAAAATAAATATATTAAAAATTAGGGTTAATAAATTATAATAGTGGTAATGGTAGGTTTGGACAACATGAAGAACACATCCCATATTTTGAGGCCAACCACGTGACCAACACAATCATCTAAACAAAAAAATATTTCAATATAATTAAGCTGTGCCGAATTCAGAATCAGCAACTATGTGACTCGGTATTTCCTGTAACCCCTGTGACACAGTCACGTTACCTACTCCTCACTTTTTAAAAGTGAAAACTATCTCCACCGACCAACATGTATCCTTCCAACATGTTTTGTCCTCGCTCACATGTATCTTACAAAAATTTTCAAGAGGTCACCTAACATAGAATTGCTCCAAGCAAACCATTCCTATGATTAAGTCACCGGAAACGAGGACCTTGTTAGTATAGGAAGTAACTTTCATTTCTTTGAAGGGTTTATTAGTCATCCTATTCTTAGTATCTCTCTCAGTCATATTTGGTCTCAGTTCATTCATGAAGGAAGCACTGACTTTCAATTATTTTAAGCATTTTTAGTCATCTATCCTCAAGTTCACTCTCATTTGGATGTAATCTCGGTTCATTCATATACCCTTTTTTTTACTCAGATGTCACGTTGAATAATTTAAAATAATTTTTTTTTAATTATAGGGAAAAAAAATCCAATCATTAATAAGTGGGTTTAATGTATATTACAACAAACACAAAGGCATGAATGATGGACAAGAGTTGGTATGTTTAGGTAATGGGAAAGGAAGAAAAATAATTCACTAATAAATATATAATAATGTGTACTTATATTTAATTATATCTTTTATTAATGTAATGGTTAAAATATTATTTTAGTCTCTAAATTTTTATATTTATATTTATATTAAATAGATTTTTAATATTTAATATCTATTTAATAGATATACGAACTTTTAATTTTATTTATGATAGGTCTTTAAACTTTAAAAAACGTCAATATGGGTTCCTAAACTTTCGATTTTATTTCTAACGTGCATTTTTTAAATTAACAAATTTATTAAATATAAAATGAAATCGTATGTTTAAATACATAATTGAGAGCTACGGGACTTAATTAGAAATTTTTTAAAATTTAATGATCTAAAGATACAAAATAAAAAAAAAATTATGGATATATTAGATACTTTTAATTTTGAATTTAACGGGTTCTTACTTTTTAATTTTGTGTTTAATAAATATTTTTAAAAAATAAAATTTTAATTTTGGTATCTAATAAATTTATAATTTAAAATTTTTAAGAGTTAAAAAATTAATTTTATTATATTTGTGAATGTTGGAAAGAAAATTAAGAATATATATATATATATATATATATATATATATATATATATATATATATATATATATATATATATATATATATATATAA
>NC_036654.1:1586281-1655326 GCF_002806865.2 Cucurbita pepo subsp. pepo
ATATATATATATATATATATATATATATATATATATATATATATATATATATATATATATATATATATATATATATATATATATCCAAAAGAGGAGAGAGAGAAAAAGAGGTCAAAACGGCGCAGTTTGGAGGGAGTGGCCGAAAATTCAGGGTTCGGTGACGTTGGAAAAGGCTTCTCCTTTGGGATCTTGACACGTATCTTTTTTTATTATGAACTTAATTTTTTTTATTCATTATTTAAATAGATAAAGAGTATATTATTTAAATAGATAAATATATAACTATTATATAAAAAATTTTATATATAAATTTTATTAAGAATAAAAATAGAAAATTTTCGTCGATAGATAAATAAAACTATTATTTATGAAAATTAAAAAAATTAAAACAATTGGGCCTATCAAGCAGGCCCAAATCATGGGCCGATCGTTAAAATATTCAAAAAGGCCCATTAAAAGGCCGTAGGACCTAAATATGGGCCGATTTAGTTGGCCCATGTAAACATCTTCCCTTCTTAACTGCCACGTTAGAAAGAGACCAAACAGTATTTCTTAAAAATAAATAAACAAAATTGTTAATTAAAAAAAACTTTATTTTCTTATGTATAAATGAAGCATGTGTCACGTGCCATTATTTTTATATTACCAAACACATGACATTGAGGTTTTTTCATTTAAATTTTTTGTTTTTTTAATAACTTTTTAGATGGTAAAAAGTTTTTTTAATTAAACAAAAAAAATATTATTTTTATTTAAAATAATAAATTACTAAATAGGACTAAAGTCAATTATATCCTTAAAAATTAATTCAAAATTACTTATATCAAAAATTTTATTTAATTATTAAAATATAAATAGAAAAGTCGTTTTATTTATAAGTCGGGTCTATGAAAACAACGTATGAAACAAGCACAAAATTTTCATGGCTTCATTTATAAACCATCTAACAAAGTTGAAAATCATGAAAAATGACAATCTTTCATGACTTCGTTTTTAAGTTATCTAGGAAAGTTGAAAAGGCCCATAAATAAGGGCTTCATCTAAATATTTATAGTCTATAACACGAGTTATTTGATTTATAAGTTGACTTTCGTTTTGACATGAACAAACTGTATTAAATAGAAAATTTAGAGAAGAAACATCAACCATTGCACTTTAGGAGTTCATGAGGATCTCGAGGTGGGAAATCCCTTTTAGGGTTTAGGTTTCAATCTTTTAGACAATAATATATTGTTAATTGGCGTTGAGCTAAGAAACATTTTGACGTTGAGCTCCATCAACTATTTCAATGTGACGTAACTTAATTTTGAGTTTTCAAAGGTTTAATCATGTTTTTTGTTACTAATCATATTGGCTATAACTTGCTTGATGGTATAACAAAGTGAGGGGAAATGGCCCACAAAGCACATGATGGTAAAACAAAAATGCTGGCAGATCACAAACAATTTGAAAGGCCATAATAATGAGTATAGAGACAAACCACTCTAACCAAAACTTAACAATTACCCACTAGTAAAAAAAAAAAAAAAAAAAACATAACAACATCACTACTTTCCTTTCAGCTTTTGTACTCTTCTTTAAGCTGTCTCTATCATGAACTCAAAAGGTTAAAAAAAAAGTTACAAAACCAAGAGTGAAAAACATAGTGTAATGACCGACAATATTGCATCACAAAATGACTCGACGCATATGGTAAAAAAAACCAGACAAATTGAGGAAAAGAAATTTTTGAAGAAGGACAACGCTTCTGCACCTGCCCCTTAAATGGCATTTTCTTTTCAGCTGAAGCAGGCCGAGGTTGAGCAACCAACAGATGAACAACAAAGGGGTTTGGTTTTAAAACAAGTTTTGAAGGGGAAAAAATGTGTTTGTTAAATGGCTATAAAGAAGGGGGCAATGGAAATGGATGAGAAATCATGAATTTTTCTTTTTTTGGTGTTAAGATGATAGGGACAGGACTAGCAGGGATGGCCTCGGCGGCAAGGGAGCGAACCTGCTGAAGAAGTGATGGAGGCAACCATGGAAGCAGATTTGGCTCCTAAGCTGGAGGCTCTCGCATAGCTTGCTGAAGCTCCAGCGCCTGATGGGGTGAAATAAGCACCGTTCAGCAGCATATCTCCTTCTGATCTCCAGTTCCACCCTTTCCATTCGTTCTCTGCTGTTTCAACTCGTTTGGTCACCTGCATTACATCGCATCAACCAAGTGAGATCCCTCCGTTGGAAAGGAGAACAAAACATTCGTTATAAGATGAGATTTTATTGGAGACCGATTTTAAAAACTTTGAGAAAAGCCCGAAACGGAAAGTACAAAGAGAATAATATTTGCTAATAGTGAGCTTGGGCTTGTACGGTTACAAAGAGTATCAGAGCCAGCCGTTGGGCGATGTGCCAACTAGGAGGCTAAGCCCTAAAAGGGGTAGACACGAGGCAGTGTGCTAGTAAGGATGCCGGCCCCGAAGGGGTAGATTGGTAGGTCCCACAATGATTGAGGGTGGACAAGAGCGGTGTACCAAGGACGTTGGGCCCCGAAAGGAGGTGAAATTGGGGTCCCACATCGATAAGAAAAAGGAATGAGTGCTGGCGAGAACGCTGAGCCCTAAAAGGGGTGGATTGTGAGATCCCACGTCGGTTGGGAAGGAGTAAGAAACATTCCTTATAAAGGTGTGTAAACTCTCTCTAACAAAAGCGTTTTATAAACTTTGAGGGGAAGATCAAAGCGAAAAGTCCAAAGAAGACAATATCCGCTAGCGGTAAACCTTTAGGAGAAGTTCGAAAAGGAAAGCTCAAAGAGAACAATACCTACTAACAGTGGGCTTAAGCGGTTACAGACCTGACTCATCAAGTGTGGTAACCAATTTTGGAATCTAAATCTAAGTTGAAATGATTTTTGGGGGAGTTAGTTACCTCCTTGGCAAAAGGGTTGGTTGGAGCAGCATATCTGTTTCCTTGACTATTGATGGTGGGGTTTGCACTCCCACCAATGGCATACATCTCCCAATGAGTGTAGTCATTGTTCACCACATGGAAATAGCCATGCCTACATCTATACACATCATTGAAATTTATGTGGGGTGAGAAATCGCTGTTGACAAACTCAACACAATTTAAACCATCTTCTTCACGTATAAAAGACGAGCTTACCTTGGCATTCTTTGAATGAGTCCCTCTCCAAAATGGTTATAAGCAATGGTGACTTGCATTTGCTTGTCCTTTGTGTAGGAATCACTATGGCCTAGAAGCATCACCTGTTACCATTTAAGATCAAATTTCATCAAACAAATTTGTTATTTCTAACTTGATTTGATATCAGAAATGCAATAGAAAGTGTACCTCATTGTGGTGGGTGAAGTGATTGTTGGAGATGGTGATTGCAGTTGAGCCCATGACAGCATCAACAAGGCCATCGGCACAATTAGAGAGTGAATTGTGGTCGATCCATATATGGCTTGACCCAAAGATGGAAATGGCATCGCCATCAGCCATGGTTCTCCACCCAAAATGAGTTGGAGAGCTTCTCACCATGGCATTTCCTGTGGGCTTGCAATCATGGATGTGAAGACCGTGGATAATGATATTGGTCACAAACTGTATTGTGATGCAAGCGCCATTGGCGATGTGTACATTGACCCCGCGAGCATCAATGGTCTTAAAACTGTTCATGATGAGTTCTTGTTTCAATTGAATCACCATGTCCCTTTTGAATACGATCCAAAGAGGTTTCTCTTGAATGACAGCATGACGAAGAGTCCCTGGCTTCGGGTTCACCGGATCGTTGTCGCTTGAATCAGTGACAACGTAGAAACGACCATCACGACCACCGATAGCATTCCGGCCGAACCCAATGCCACATTCAGCTAGGCGTTTACGTTTGTGGTGCCAATTGGGGTCGCAACGCCAACAGTCATCAATGGGATTGCCAGTTCCACAGGAGAAAAATCCCAATTTTCTCCTTTCAGTGCTGTTACGGATGCTCCTGCCATATCAAAGAACATTCTTAGGACAAATTTCTCTTGAGTTCTGAAATTGCTCTTGTCCAATGAAAAACCAAAGATAGGATAAAAGTGATGGGAAACCCCATCACAATCTACATGTACAAATATCGAGAACAATCAAGAATTTGTCGGAAAGCGAATGTCAGGGGCGCCAGTAATGCTCGTTTTCAATCACAACGGTAATAAAAGAATGCATATCACTAAAACAGAAAATGACAAAATCATGCTGCCATTTTGACCACGAAGACTCTTTCATTGTAACGTCTATAAAAATTCTCTTCCTAAGATTTTACGATACAGACAAAAACGAAACGAACATCCGCATGTGCGATGTTCAGCTCGCTATTTGATTACTACAAGACCCATTACTAATTACAAGAGAGAAATCCAATTCGATCCAAATTTCACAAAACCAATCTCTCTAATAATGAATTTCTTAACAAGATATAGACATCTTTACGATATCAAAAGAATCAATGATTCAAATATAGAATGAATGAAAGAAAAAGACTCACATCTCAACAGAGGCAGCAATCTCGTCAGGATTATCCACAGCATGCTCATTGTTAAGCTCCTCCGAATCATCATTCACCGCCCTGTAAACAGAATCACCCAATTAAGTGACAAACCCACCTAGATATTATCTTTTTATTCTCACTTAACTTAACAATTAGCCATATTAACTTAACAATTAGCCATATTAGAGGAGTTTAAACTTCAAAGTAGAGCCAGTGAAGACGTATATTAGAAAAGGGCGCGTGGAATATCAGAGGGCGCGTGAGGAATGGAAATGAAGAAGTTAGTGAGTGGCTTCAACGCTCAAGGTGGGTGCGGAAGAGATCTTTCACGCAGCCCGCCGTACTGTCGTTCTGTCACAGAGAGAAAACGGTTGGGAAAAGCGCTTTTGTTTAGAGAGAGGGAATTGTGGCAAGACGATTGGTCGGCACTAGAGGGAAGGAAAAAGATAAAAACGAACACCCAAAGAATTAATAAGAAAATAAAAAGAGAAAGAAACTGTCCTTCTATTCTTGTTGATGAAATGACTGAAACGCGAGGGAAATGACAGGGAGCCTGTGGGGGTAATTACGGGAAGGAATCTTAAGGGGGAGTAACTGGAAACGGAACAAACGGTCCAGATTGAAGATCTGGATCTCAACGGCTGAGATCGTTAGCTACAGTTGGGTCATCACATCACACGGATCCGAGGAGAATCCAACGGCTGTGATTAGCAAGATGGGCAGAACGTACGGTTGAGATCATTTCATTACGGTACAGATTTTCCCCTTCCTTTCATTACTCGAGTTAATGAAACGAAAACTAACCTAGTCGCCATTGATGAGTTGATAGAGCTCTGAAACTTCGTCGCTAACACAGTCCTGAACAAATGAAAAATAACAAGAATCGTTTCATAAACCGCTACAGTTCGTTTGAAACTAAGAGATTCTATTTTTATTCCTCACTCCTTTAGTAAAAGGAATTTTGAACTGAAGTCCGCCATTAAAGCAGTGGAGCGTAGTTTTACTTTATCTCATTTCGACATTACAGCATTGATCCAATATTCTAAGAAAAAACACTAAATCATATTGAATCATACATCCACATTGAACATTCAAGAGTCTCCAAATTGAAACCGAAAAGAATCAGTACTATACAAACCTAGCATTTTCTCCCAACAAGAAATTCACACAATGTGGCTAGAATTATCAAATCAAACACATGACATTGAGATTGTAAGAGAAGAATATGAAAGGGAGAAAAGATTTACCTAATTTCAGAGACCTCTTCTTTGCGAACCAGAGCCATTGTTACGAAGAACACCATTGCAAGCGCAAGCAGAGACAGAGAAGACCATTTGCTGAGTGCCGCCATTACTGACCTCTCTCTCTCTGTCGTTCACTCTCTTGAGAAAAACCAGAGGGAATTAAGAGAGAGAGATTATGGAGAAGGAGAAATGTGGAGAGAAAAGGAAGAAGAAGAAGAAGAAGAAGAAGAACAGAGGAAACGAGTGGTGATGTCAGTGAAAGCTTTGGACAAAACGGACCTTTTATAGACATACCTCCAACGGAAAGACGATAACAAAATACCAAACATTTGTCCAACCGACGTTAACGCCGTCAACTAACTTCTACGTTATATATATATATATTTATTTATTTTATTTATTTTTTTTTTAATTCAAAGAAACGTGAGAGAAATCAGGAAACTTAATAATATTGCATGAGAAAATGTTAAAATAAAATTATTTAAATTACAGTCTAAACTTTTTTAGCTTCCGTACAAAAATAAATAAATAATAACTCGTTTTTACGGGGTGCTCGTGGGTTAAGTTAAATTAGGTTGAAACATTTTTAAATTTAACTCAATTGTTCGAGTGGTAAATTTTTTAACTAAAATAAACCTCAGTAAATAAAACCTAACTCAACCTTAAATTTTAACTGGAACATTTAACTTAAAAAAAATAATTATGAAGTTAAATAAAAATAAAATAAATATATTATTTTAAAGAAACCCTAATAAAAAGTATAGAAATTAAATATATACCATTTTAAAAGTTTTAAAAATAAAATTTATAATTTAGACTTCTGTTTTTTGTTTCACTCTTTTAAAATTTTAGTTTATAAATATTACTTTTTAATAATATTTTTAAATTGAAGGGTTTTTTTTATTATTATTAAATAGTTGGAGAAAAACTTGTTATTTATTTTAAAATTTGTGCGAAAATAGCAAAAACATTTATAAAAAATGGAGAGAAAGTATAATTTTAAAAATTAGAAGGGTAATAAAAAATAAATTAATAAGTCCTTTGAGTAATAAATTTTAAATAAATTAACATAATAAACACTGAAAAGACTAATTTGACCCTCTAAATGCCTCATTCACTTTTTTTTTATTGCTTTTTATTGCTTTGACGCTTCACGAATCCCTTTATTCAGCTTTCCAAGTTTCAACAAACCGGCCTTAACGGAAAATAACTGACTCGTTATTTACCGTGACCGTAAATACACAAGCTACCGTCGAAACTTTTCGACTTTTTTAACTGAGGCAGGCGACATTTTTTACCCCCCCTAGTGCCACGTCGGACGGAGCTCGAGACAGACGTGGAAGGTACGAATACGGTCACCGGGAACCGATATCACGGTTTTCAGCTGATTTTGCGGTCAATAAATATATAAAATAAGTAATTAAATTTGGGGGTTGCTTGGATGAGTGAATCACAGTCACAGGCACAAGTTACGGCTCTTGATTGGTGACTCAGCCTGTTGGGTGTGGAACATTTGGTCACAGGCAGTTAAGTTATCTTTTCTTCCTTTATTTTTCTTTTTTTCCTTTTTGTTTTTTGTTTTTTCTTTTTTTAGTTTTAATGTAAAATTAAAATAAAATTTAAAACTCAACCCTCCTCAATTCTGGCTATGATGGTGGAAGAGCCGAGTGTTTCTCAAGCTTCATCATTCATTTTCTTTTCTTAAAAAAAAAAAAAAATGGAAGTCAATTGTTAGTCTAACAACCCAGATCCACCGCCAGCAGATATTGTCCTCTTAGAGCTTTTCTCACGGCTTTAAAACATGTCTAGTCTGCTAGGGGAAGGTTTTCACACCATTGGCTTTAAAACACGTCTGCTAGAGAAGGTTACCTTTATAAACAGTGGTTTGTTCTCCTCGGAACATCACAGTTTGTCTATGTTATAATTTTACGTATTTATCAGGTAAATTAATAGAAAATTTTAATAATGTTTAAAATTAAAAATATAATTAAACTAAAAAAACATTAAAATGCGATAATTATTTACCTAATTCATTCTTATTTATCACATAAAGTAATACAAAATTTTCATGAATTTCAATTTTTTAAAAGAATTATTTAAATTTTTAATTATATTTTAAAAATAAAAAATATCAAACAAAATCCTAATTTAAAAAAATTAACTAAAAATTAAAATATTTTATTAACGAATATAAAATATTGTTACGTTTTGTAATTTAAATATTATCGTAATTTCTCGTATGAATATTTATTTTAGTTTTATTTAATTAATTAATTATTTTACTATATAATGAACAAAAAGGAGTATAATATTGCACGAAAAGCCCGTGAGAAGATTTCATAAAATAAAATAAAGAAATAAATTAAAATAATCAATTCATGAAACATTTAAAATATTTATTAAATTTTAATTAATAGAAGAAAAAAAAAACAAAACTTGAGGGACTAAAATGTATATTTTAAAATTTAGAAGGACTAAAAAGTAATTAAAACAAAAAATAATAAATTTTCCATATTTTTGGGAACGATAATGCTCCCATGTAACAACCAAGTGCCTCCCATCATAACAATATTCTCACGCCTCCCTCAAAACCATTAACCAACAATATTTCTCTCTCTTCACGTTTATTTACCATTTTACCCTCCTAATTTTCTTAAATAAATTAAAAATAAATCCTTAATATTTATTTAAAAATTAAAAACATTTTAATTACCTTGTTTAATTGCCCCTCTATTATAAGACATTAATGATATGACTAATGACCCTTTTTTTTCACTTTTTTTTTTTACCAATAATGTGTTTCTTACGTTATTAAAAAAAAAAAAAAAGTAATGATATATTTAAATAAAATATAATTTGAAACCCGTAAATAAAATTATTGTCGGGTATGGGTATAGTTTAATTAGTAAAGATATGCTAATAAATTTGAAATCTCTCCCTAATAGACACGGTTTAAAAATGTGAGGTTGATGGCGATAATAATATATGCTAGTAGTGGTCTTAGAGGGTTACAAATGGTATCAGAGCCAAGATGGATGGTGTGCCAGCAAGGATGCTGGGCTTCTAAAGGGGGTGGATTGTGAGATCCCACGTTGGTTGGAGAGGGGGAATGAAACATTCCTTTTGAAGCTGTGAGGCTGATGATGATACGTAACGGGTTAAAACGGACAATATGTGCTAGCAGTGGGCTTGTACCTGAGGTGTTGAACTCGAAAAACGAACGTATTAGCTATGTTCAGAAACAAAGATGTATCGAGTTCATAATCTATTTGGTGCTCGTAAGAACGGTTCAATGGTCGGGATGAATTAAGTAGGGTAAAGTTGGGTAAGTTGGCGGGTATGGAAGTCTAAATTTGCATGAGTCCACAAGTTTGTTTTGCCGGGAAAAGTGAAAAAAACAAAAAATTACTCAAACCATTACTTTTTACTCCCTTTGACCAAAAGCCAAACACCTTATCTCCTCAACAAGTTTCCTTTATTTGGACCACCGTGGGGCCACCGTGGGCCACCGTGGGCCACCGTGAAACATCGCCGGAGCTAATTACCAAAAAAAAACTCAATTAATTCACTTTTTATAGAATATAATTTGGTTATTTTCTTTGAATTATAATTCAAGTCAAACTCATTTCTTTAATCAATATTTTTGATTTAAAGCCAAAAAGTGACATTAAAGTTTTGGGGTAACACAAATTTTACCTTTTTTTTTCACCTTCCAATACAAATTATGTTCAAAATTTTGACCTAAAATTTTTAAAAATATCGAGATCTTCAACATTAATATATTTTATTTTTTTTTAACTAAAAATGATATAACTTTCAAATATGTTATGAACGTATTGATATTAGTGTTTAATGATAGCTTTCACTTTAATACCATGTTAAGAATCACATATATTCGTAATGATATGATATTATCCACTTTGAACATTAGTTTTCATGTGAGAATCCCACATTGGTTGGGAGAGGAGAATGAAACACCCTTTATAAGGGTGTGGAAACCCGAAAGGGAAGGCCGAAAGAAGATAATATTTGCTAGCGGTGAGCCTGAGCCGTTACATTTCATGGCTCTGCTTTTGGTTTTTCCATGTTAATAGAATCCTCACATGTCAAACAAAGAAATTGTGAGCCACGAAGGTGTAGTCAAAGTGACTCAAGTATTGAACAAAGAGTGTACTTTATTCGAGGAGATGTTGTTCGAGGGCTCCAAAAAGGAAGTTTCAGAAGAGGCTCTATGGTACATTTTGTTCACGGGAAGAATTGTTGAGGATTATCGAGAGGAGCAAAGAACACAATCATAAGGTCTTTAAAATTTGGAACGTTGGTTATTGAGCGTTTGATACAAAGTATTTGGTAAGTTATATACTCATTGGTTGGTTAGAAAAATAAAGTTAGGTATTAAAAATTATAGCAAAATTGAATTGAAATTGGAAGCATGTTTGTCTCTCTACCAAACACTATTAACACAAATAATGTGTAGTAAGTTGTACCAAAAGGAATAAAAATTTACACAATAATACATAATAATTACTCCTAAAATAACGTACGGTCTTTTAATGTCGAAACTACTTTACTTTTAATGTTTGTCCATCGACACGCTCCTCAACTAGACTTCGGCGTGGCTCGACAGCTCCAGCAGCTTGAAAACAATAACATATTGATTATTGGTCAATTGTCTCTTAAAGGTAAAATTTATTCACGATTATAACAATAACGTCCTTAGAAAATAAAATGCCTCATTTAAATATTGTCATGTTTTTTGGGAGTAACAAATAGAACAACATTAATCATTTGTCTTTATTGCATTATAATTCCCAACAGAATTATTATTTTTTTTTTAAATTGGGACCTAATTTTAAATTAGCATAAAAGCTTTTTAATAGTTCCTTTCAGTAATCCTCGTCGGCCGGGATCATTGTGGGCTCCAGAGGCCCATTTTCGAAATTCTCAGCGAGAGGCCCATTGATGGCCATTCGCGTGAAGTTGGGCTTACTCCTCGATGCTTTGGCCCATTGGGCCTTTCTGATTGGAACTCAACTTCTGGATCGCGCATCCTGGTGGGCCGTCGATTTAGGCCGGATCAAGATGGAGTTGGGCCTCGGGCTCGAAAAGTTGCGGGCGTCGAGGCACGTGATTCGGGAGTCCGGATGAGGAAGAAGTCCAGTGAGAATGGGCTTAAGACTGCTGGTGATGGGCTGGAATGGAGTTTAGTGATTGAAGTTGGGCCTGGGCTTACAGTTGAAACTATGTTGTGCGCCTCATGGGCCTGAATAATTGAATGGGCTATTGGCATGTGAAGGCCCATTTTTCATGTCTTGTTTCTCTTTCCAGATTTTATGTTATATTTAAGGGCTTGCATTCTTTATAGTTTATAGGTCAATGGATATGTTTTTATATTATATGATACTTATTATTTAACACAAACCTATGATTAACTTAAATTTAATTATTATAATTATAATCATGACCATAATTGATTGATTAATTTATGCCCGTTCAAATTAATCTCATATATTTCAGATAGCTAAATTAATAAAAATAACTTTGTATTTATCTTTAAAAAAAAATATTCATAGACTTTCAAAAGTTTCAATAATTCTCATTTTAAAAAAATCATATCTTTAATATTTTTATATATATATATATATAAAATACTCTTAGCTCAAATTTCAAATCCATCACTAATAAATATTGTCCGGCACATTACGTATTGTCTTCAGTCTCACGATTTTTAAAAATATGTCTTCGTTTTTTAGACAAAGGTTTTCACATATTTATAAAAAATGTTCCGTTTCCCAACCAATGTGAAATCTCACCGACAAAATATAAAATTTAAACATATTTTTATTAATTTAACCTAATAGTAAAGTGGGTGATGGTGAATTTCATTTTTTCAACCTTTCTGATGAATCAAATCATGAGGAATTGAATGTTGTGAGAGAGGCAATAAAGGAGAAGATGAGAAAAAAAAAGGAAGTTAGTATTGGGATCAGATGATCCAAAAATGAAAGCAATCCTATCTAAAAGATCCAACTTAATTTTGATCATATACCAACATCTTCATCTTTCATTCATTACAAGTTTTAGGATATGAAAAGTGGTTAAATCTAAATATTTTGCTGATTCGACTAAAATGAACATACTATCAAAGATGGTTGATCCCAATCATTCGAGTGCAATCGTTTAATAATCTTGTTTAGCAGACTCCCACGAAGCTCATAGCATCAATTTCTCGGTATCCCCACACATTATTCTAAAAGAAAACTTCACTATTATAGATACGTCTAAAGGTAAATACAAGTTAAAATCGTCGTGGGTATAAGCCAAAAGTAATTGACATGTATTTTTTTTCTTTCGAGTTGGAAGGCTCAAGGTTCTAAAAGATCTAAAAAGAGGGCAGTAACAAGAAAATCAAATACAAATTGTCTTTTGCATCAGGAATCCTAAGGACTTAACCCTATGTGTCATTACCACTCTTCAGTCATTGCAGCAAATTGCACTCATTATTGAAAGAAAGATTCATGGGAGGAAACTAAAAACAAGCATACCTTTTTCTTTTCTGTTACTGAATCGTGCAGACACAAGAGTTTCTTACTCCCTCAAGCTCCCCATCTCCTGATACACTGTGGCAAAACCAGAAACTTACAGAATAAGCACAAATTCATCTTTGAAGCTCTCAGAAACAGTTCTTGATCATGAACTACGGTTTTCAAATACAACATGTTGCTCTATTTCTTGGCATAATTTAAGCTCAATCATGAAAAAGAGGCCATTATTAACTTAGAATTTAATATCTACTTGAAGAGCAGGGCTTTGGAAATGAGTATAAAGTAAGCATACCTTGGATCAAATTCTTGGATATGAGCAATATCTTTACCATGGGCATCAGGCCAGTTCACTTTCCTTGTTTCTGTAGGACAAGTCTCCTCCTCTTCCTCCTTCTCCTTTGTCTTCTTCTTTAAATTGCTCTTGAGATTTGGGATTTCTAAATGAATCCCATTAGACCCATTTCCATTACCATCTTGTAGCTCATGATTATTACGCCATTTTTGCTTGACCCCATCTCTCTTTTCTTCAACAGAACGTGACCTGAAAATGGTGCTCGTCTTGCTTCCTTCCCCTTTGTTGTTAAAGCTTCCTGAAGGTGCATAGCAAGAGCACACTACGGCGGTGCACCTGCTCCGCGCCGCCGACGCCAGGAGTACAATCAACAAAGAAACGCCTCTCTTCACCGGTTTGATCCGTTGAAACCATGACCAAACTTGGAGCCCTGTGAGGGAAGAAGAAGAAGGTTAGAATCGTTAAAGCATTTGATTAAACACAGATGGCATGCTGAAGATTTGGGGATTTGCCACAAAAAGTAATGGAGAGGGGAGTTTTGTGATCATGATTACAGTTTGCTGTACACTTAAACAGAGTGGGAAAAGCACAATCATGATCATGCCACCACTACAAGTTGTTGTTCTTTTGCTTTAGAAAAGCACTCATTTGTGGGGTAAAAGGCTGAAATTCAAGAGAAATTGTCTTCTCCTTGTTTATTTGGAGAAGTAATTGACTGTTCCTGTTGGTTTCAAATAGCAAGATGGGTAGTTGGCCTCTCTTTTTCTTTTGTCTCCTGCTGTTTCGGATTTGCTTTCTTTCACATGCATGTGTTTAGAAGATGTATAAGAATTGAGCTGTGCTTGTGGGTTGCCAACTCCATGGATTAAGGTTTTCATGATACAGAATTTGAATAAACTGCATTGTGCTTGTGGAACCATGTGTGCATTAGATCAACATAAGTGCCATATATTTGAAATGCAAGAACCAAAAGTCTTAGAAGCTGCCTAGATTCCATGTCTCTTGGATAAGAATGGACCTACAAACTTTTCATTTCTATTCTAACTTCTTAATCACTTAAATCTTCGTTTTTAGATTTCGAGATAGCGACCCATCAAGAAAATTTGTTTACGGCAGTTTTCTAATTCCTTTCTACGGCCTTTAGTTTATTTTGTACAAACCTTCAATAATATGAGAAGTGAAAAGATTCAAACCTTTAACCTCTTAGTTGAAGACATGCATCTTAAATCATCCACGTAATATGAAGCTTAGTCAATGGTTGAATTGTCTTTCCCGGTTTATTTGCCCTTTCAATCTTATTTAAGCTGTAGATACTCAACCCTTCAAATAAGTTCAAAGAAGGGTCATAAAACTGGGTACATGTCATCAACATTACAATTAGAAGTACCAAAACAAGGCAATTGTAAAGAGAACAAGCACAAAAGATGAACAAGATTAAGTTTGGTAAACAAAGTCTCTCTGTGAAAATAAATTTTAATTTCACTATATAATGAAGTATTTGGCATACAATAGAACTGCCAACTTTACATTTCTTGTTAGTGAATGATATATAAAAAAATATAAAAAAAGAAAGAAAATTTCTCAAAGCATTTAAGCATTGGAAATACCTGAAAGATGATCAGGTTAGGTTACATAATTCACCTGTATATATATCAGTTATATGTGTGCTAAATTCAAATGACGTGTAAAAGTCGAATTGTGCGCGTTCCTCATAACAATGCATCACGAATTAATCGGGCGAATACCCGGGAAGATAATCGACTGAGCACCTCAGGAAGAACTGTAGTGGAGATGCCTGGCAAAACTGGAAGAAGCTCTTGAATAACTCGAACAACATCCGCACCCTGTTTGTACCCACAATGATGAAAAAGGGAAAATAGTGAGGATATACTCGTTTGAAAGAAGATCAAAAACTCGTTTAAGTATATGTTATTCACTTCTGAATCGAGCCTACAAGTACCTCTTTAGATGTTGCTGAGATTGAACTTCCCGCCGTTAAGAACTCGAGAATCTTTTGAACATTATTTAGTATGACTCTGTCTTCTTCTGATACTGTGGGTAGAAGTGCGACAGGCTTGAATGGTCCAATGGAAGGAACCATATTAAAAACTGGTGTAGCATTTCTAAGTCCAAAGATTGACATTAAACGTACTAACTGCTCCCTTGTGACTGCATCAATGCCCTTCACAATCTGCATAGTACAACAGTGAACAACATTTTCATTATCAAGAAAAATATTGGCCTTGCATGTTCAAATATCGAAAGAGGAAAGTGACATAAAGCAAGTATTTCTGAAGCTCAGATGTCTAATTTGCTAATTAGGCTGTCAGTTCACTAGTAAAACCGAGAATGCAGTAGCATTTGGGGGGACCAAAAAAGGTAGTAAGATTATATCTAAAGTAAATTACAAAAGTTGTTCTAGAGCTTACCTCATCAAGAAGAAATTCCCGAAAGAAGTTCCCTCTATCAGACAGCAAAAAGGCCAAGGATGCTCTTGTTTCAATAGGTTGATTCTGCTCGAATTCACGGGGAGCAGGAAGAAGTTGAAGAAAGGAAGATGATGTTTGACTTTTCAGACCACCAAGCCCGGCCATATCTCCACTTAAATCCTCTCCGCCCCCACTTTTAGCTGCAGTAATGAAATTCTCGAAGGCTTGCATAACATCAATGAATCTCTCAGCATCAAATACTCCGGATCTCCCGTAGATTGTGTATCGTAAAGCACTCCTTAACCTTGGAGACTCATCAGTCAGAAGTCTCTGAAAGAAAGGAGAAGAAAGAGACCCAAATGTAATTAAGTTAAGAGTTCAGTCAAGGCTTGGCCGTAAATTTTTGGCTATGAACAAGGGGGTTAGGTTATAACATGTTTCTAGTATTTATGAGCCCAGAAACTAACTTAATAACAACGAAAGGACCAAAGGGTGTCTTCAACGACTACTGTATTTTTTACATACAAGTTTATGGCAACATCCTTGAAAATCCACCATTTTTCCAAGTGCTAAAATCGTATAACATGATTTACTATGAACTGTAGATCCAACACTTAACTCACTGTACGGACAGAAAAGGTTAATTAACATTTAATGTAGAGGTTTTTTGTATACATCATTTGCAAGAAAAATATTGAATTTAACCTTCAAGCTTTACCATTTTCGGGAAACAACAAAAACACACCGTGAAACAAACAACCCTTATCCTTGTTATTGATGTTTACATTCCCTACAAAAATAAAATCATCTAATAGATCTACCACAAAGGAATACAACCACAGCCATGAGCACACAACGTTTATTTCAGTACGGAAAAAAAGGTAGTATCTAACTAGCATCATCAGCAAAATAAATAAATAAGAGGAACTATACCTGTGCAATATAAGGATATGCCTCATCCACGATGGCAAAATCAGGGTTTCCCACCAAAGCTATTCCTTCTAGAACCCCAATTGCCCTGATTATAAGAGCAAAATATGGAGGTATCCGAAATGGATAATCAAATGTTATCTGAGCTAAATCTGAAGCCAGCTCCTGGAAGTTGATATTCTTTGCACCTCCACCCTCAAGAGCCTGATCGAAAACTTTTGCTAGGACTGGCAAGATTGGTTCCAAATTAACACCCTCTGGAATAAAACCAAGCTTAACAAAGTCTTTGACAATAGCCGAATAATCTCGATGAATGAGATGTGCAATTGCTTCAATCATTCCATACTTCTGATCATCAGTTAACTTCGTGACTAAACCTGTAACAGCAAATAAAAATCAAGTCATTATAAAATCATGAGTGTTCGGGATAAAGATAAAATTATTAGATACATTTTGTACTCAAAGGAGGTGCATGAAACCAAGTTGAGATAGATAGGTTGTGGGTGAATGGACAAACATATATATAATGAACGTTAATATACGCCTTATATAAATTGTGTTCTAAAGTTTGTTACCGAAGTCAAGTACGGCCAACTTTCCATCTGGAGTACGGATCAAATTCCCAGGATGAGGATCAGCATGGAAGAATCCAGTGTCAAGTAACTATAGGAAAATGTATTTAGTTAGAAAACTCTAAAGATATACAGGAAAAGTCAAACTGCAGTGATATATTTTGGCGCGCACACAAACAAAACCTTTTCCCAGTAGTACAAAAACCTTCTTATATATATGACTGATACATTCAAAAGTTCCATAATTCTAGTCACTGTAACCACAAGTATGCAGGAACCTGTTCTAGGATATAAATCTGACACCTACTACGGTGCACAAGTATTCTAGTGCATCTTGAGAAACACTTAAACCATATCTAGATTGTTCTGACAGCGGCTACATCACATCAGCAACTATTAAATACTTGATGCCAAGAAGTTTACCAATTAAAGAAGAAGAAAAAATAGTCATTTGTGAGGATATGTATTGATTTGACTCCATGGAATGTTGATGTATATGCTCCTTCAAGCAATACATTTTCTTTTTTCGGTTTAATGGAGGGATAGAGCCCCCCTAGCATGAATAATGAAATGGAGTAGTCACCACAATATTTCAAGTAACTCTCCGTATGTACTAAGACTCTTTCATTTTGCCCAGTCTAGCTTTCAAATAATAGAACAAAAAACATATACCCAAGGACCTTTGTCTTTATCATGAAATGGTTGTCAAGAAGGCACTGGTATGTCAAACTTATTGACCAGGAAAATTACCTGCTTTAGGTAGCATATGACTCCCACATTCACAAGTTCCCCAACATCACTTTCCGTACTTTGGGACAGCTTCTCTCCGTCTATCCATCCAGTAGTGAGAACCTTCCTTGAAGTATATTTTTGGTATGTTTTTGGAACAACCACCTAAAAGCACGAGAAAAATTAATTATCAATACTGAACCTTAAGGAAATAATGGTATGTGCTAGGTTTACCTGTGGAAGGTCCTTCCTCATCATCTCAGCAAAGCGTGTTCCATTTTCACCCTCATTCACATAATCTAGCTCCTCAAAGAAGCGAGCTGCCCATTCATCTACCAAGCCAACCACATCTAGAGAAATCTGAGAGAAATCAGAAGCAAGAAATGGAATATTAAAATTATTTCCATCTTTTCAAAATAAAAGATTACTAAATTATTTCCCCCTTCATTCTAAATGAAAAGAGTACCTGAGGAAACTTCCGAAGAACCAAGCCCAAATTCCGTATGATAAACAAATCAATAGTTACAGTCTCTAGAACGAAAGGCCTCTGAACTTTAACAGCCACCAGATCTCCGTTTTCTTTCAAACGACCTTTGTATACCTGCCCTAAAGAAGCTGCCATATTTTTTTGGGGGAAAAAGAAGTGAGCATTATCTCATAATATAAAGATAGAATAATCCGTGCTAACAAATGTCTAGTTATAATTGTCCGTACCAGCAGCAATTGGGGAAGGAGAAAGTTCCGAATAAATGTTTTGCCATGGTTGACCAAGTTCCTCTTCAATAAGACTCATAGCAACATCATCGGGAAATGAAGGAACCTTCAGATCGAGAAGGAAAAGAGATTAGACAGTAATTTTTTTGGTAAGAAATCAACCTTTCCTTTTTATTAACATCATTCAGTAATTAAATAGGTGCTCTTCTAACTTAATGATAACTGGCAATAGAACATCAACAATGCAATCTCAGTTCTCTATGACATGTCTAGGTGATAAAGTAGACTAGAACAGAAATATCTGGCAGCTATACACACTCAGTCAGTTGGCAGAATGAAATCCAACTAAGAACTAGCTATCTAATAGCCGAGGTTTACGAAGCAGGTTATAAGAATTTAATATCCTAAGAATTAGTATCAATATTTCAATTTCAAAAGGATTCGAAGGTAGGCTTCAAGTGAATATTATTTTCTACGAGGATCAAGTTAATTAACATAATTCAACACAGGAAGACTATAGCCAGATGTTCATTGCAAGGACTAAAGTGCAAGAAGAGATGCCCAGGCAGTGGACATAGAATACATTTCACAATGAACATAAAAGGGATGCAGCAATCTAGAAGTTTTTCAATAATAACTTTTGTTTCCAATAGCATGAACCATGTATGCTAGGTTTGACTTGGAAAGTTCAGTATAAAAACTTTATCAGCACCAATGTTGTCTTATAACTAAGGCCCAAATTTTTACAGTCAAATCACTCTTCCAATGTAGAAACCATACTGATCAAAGATTATAAACTTATGGGAATAAGAAACCACGTTATGAATGGTATCAACTACAAAGGATTAGATGCATGTTTCAATTTACAGGGCTTAATTCAGACGAGAACTCAGATAATCTAAACTATAACATCTGTACACATAGAATGTTAATCATACCTTATCACAAAGCTTTTGTAACTCAGTCATTGCAGCAGGTGACAGTATATCTGGTCGAATACTCAGAGCTTGTCCTAGTTTAATATATGCTGGACCCAACGAGGTCACAATTTCCCTTAATTCAATTGCTCTTTCAACTTCATTCTGAAATAAAATGTTCCAATTGCAAAAGGAATCACAAAGGAAGGAGAGGTTATTGGTATGATTAAATATAAAGAGAAACATGCGGGTAGATTTAATGTAAAGGAATCAAAAATAAATTTTATGATATTTTCCAGATCAAGACATGTTGTTTCTCTACAATATAAGTCGTTCATGAATTAAAACGAACAATACACTACATTTTTATTTGAAACAACATTTAGAACCATGAAGCACTTCAATTGGTAAGAAACACGATATAGATGGTGTAGTGTATATTTATATCAACCATGGGTACGGCATAAAGTAATTCAGAATTGGAAAGCTTCTCCTGCGTCCTACTAAAATATACATTTTAGCAATTTGGAGGTAATACTAGTTTAATACCAAGGAGTTTAACTAATAACTAACAGTTTTAGACAGAATTTCAAGAATGGTAGAGATCGTTCATTAAATATTGTATAGGATATGCAGATCAAAACAACATTAAAAATGGGGAAACTGCTACTTCTTTTTTACCCTCAATTGTATTATTGACTAATAACCTTTTTTATTTTGAATCCATTAATATTCATATCTTAACCAATCATTACTCCACCACTCCTATTAAACATTCAGAGAGAATCAAGAGGCCATATGATCACTCTAAGCTTCACAACTGGTCATGATAATCTTTTCTTAATAACAAAAGAAACTTGTCATTGAATCAATATTCTTTTTAAATGCTCCCGAGCCCATATTCTCACCTCCCAAGATTCACTGCTGCTCAAGACACGACTCCAAATTCTAATTTCTAAAGTTTCCCTAATGGTAACAATAATAATTGCCCACACCTGAATGTAGCATTATAAAATAAACAAAAGAGGAAAAAAAGTAATGTAGACATACCTCCTTAACTTTCTTGTTTATGATGTCCCAGACAATATGTGAGAGAAAGCCTCCAGCAACAGAAAGCAACTGAACAATTCGTGTTGCCACAGCCTGTGGTCTTTTCCCCCAATATGCAGATATGCTATCAGGATCATAAGCCAAAGGCAAAAACTCGCTGCTCTCATCTACCTAAAGCAGAATAATTTAAATATAAAAATACATCGACAGAAAATGAGGAAAAAACACCTAGAAAAATGAGCTTACTAAAGCTTTTTAAAAAAAAGCATGAGTTTCATGCCGCACCAATTTCATTTTTTTCATATTATAACTTCTATAAGCAGGTTATTAGCCCCCATAGAAGCTTCTTCCCTAATAGGAAATTATTCTTTGGAAGGAAACGTTGACTATCAACTTCCAGTTCTCTATTTGGATCAAACAAAACACCGATGATAGTACTCTAATTCATATCCACAATCTGTCAATGCTATTGATAAAAAAATGTAATCAACTTGAACATGATGATGACTATTATCATAAACTGAAAATATAACAGAGTTTAGAATAGCAGATTTTACATTTTCCTAATTGAACTGTTCACAGTTAAAATTGATTTGCCTGTAGGCCTATCAATCATGATAATCTAAGTGAACCCACTTAGAGCTAGAATCAAGTCCCATTGTCTAGGTTTTCTTCCGGATAGGTTACATATGAGGTTACTGGAGTTCTGATGGAAACTCCAATCTATCCATCAGGTTGTGGATGTGAGTGAAATACGTTCTCGATGCCTTTGATCCAAAACCCAAAAGTAGTTGCTAGAAGTTCAAAATGCAAGTAAAGATATTGTATAATTCTAAGANAAAAATAAAAGGGAAATTATATACGAAAATAAACATATGGTGAGTCCAGTAACAGATAAGACAATCGCAAATTTTATGCATATACAGCGCGATTATAGAAGTCAATTTTGGTTTTCTTGATTTTTACTCACTTCACATATGAATAATTAATCATATGTAACTCCCTCCCATATTTCTAATCTGATATTCAGACCTCGAGGGTCATTTTCATTTAATTTCATACGCACATCAAACACGAATGGACCGCAAAACTATATCACACATTATTGAGAGAGAAAAAAAAGTGCGTTAATCGTACACTTATACCTCAACAAGGCGGAGCTCAACATTATCCTCTGCAAAAAGGGAATCTTTTAGATTCTGTCCCCGTAGTCCTCTCATGAGTATTGCCAGCTCTTCATTTTCTTCCATCTGGGCTCTAACTCTTTTAATTTCCTTCGAAACATCTCCAATTCTCTGTCATTTCTAAGATTAGTGAAGGAACTCCACTAAAATTAAAAGACTTAAAGTATATATAATATATTTTAAGGTACATCAAAAAGTGAACATGAACTCTCGATAATCCATGGAAAAGTTCATCTCAAATGACAAGGAATCAAACGCACAATAACACTATTCAATTCTGGTAAATATTTAAACGATAGATTAATCATTTAACGTTGAAGGGTGAAAACGAAAGGCACCTAATCTAACAATCACAACCTGTTATATCCCAACGTGGATAGCAGAAAAAAAAAAAGAACCATCAAGACTAGTGACTAGTTCGCCTAATATGATTTCGACGCGAAAGTGAAGACATACAACCAGGATTTCCAAACCACCAAGGTCTCCACAAATATAGGCACAAGCAAATTTTGTTAAATCTAAATTTAGCCTTCATGGAAATTGATCGAGCTCAGTAGTCGTTATTCTTCCGGCAAGAACTCGAAGTCTAAGAAGCTGTGCATATTCAACAATCATTCTAAATTTACATTTACGTCATTAAAATCCTAATCAAACTCATATAGATCAATCAAACGGCGACCGGTCCAAAAAGAGAAACCGAACAATCATTAACCAGCTCTAGAAGGAGCACACAAAGGAAATAGAAACAGAAACAGCGTAAAATTCAACAGTTTAAAGAAAGGTTCATATGAGAGTACTTACAGTGGAAACTCCGTTAACAGCTTTAGGAGCCGGAGGGGATCTCGCTGATCCATTGACGGACTTCGTTGGAGACGAATTCATGGACTCATTCCGCGTCGATTTCGGGTCAGTCGCAACCGCAAGAACCTTACCGGCACGCCTGCGAGTTCTGACGATTGGTTTGGGAAACTGAAGGCGCGATGGTAAGGTTCGGCAGCGAATGGTGTCGATTCCGCAAGAGACGAGCTGTGGTGCTGCTGCGTCCATGGCGGAAGAGTCAGAGTCGAAGTGTGAATCGGCAGAAGGAAGAGAAGAATGGCGTCTGCAGAGAACTGAATTGACTTCGTTAGCTAAATGGTGCTGGTGGTTGTGGTTGTTGATGGGCGAATATGCATCAAAGAATGAGGACCGAGAGACCATTTGGCCATGGAAGTAACACGTGGCGTGATTTGGAGCCGGAAACCACTTTTCCAATGGTTAAAAAAATATATATTAAATAATACAAAATACTTCCATCGTTTATGTACTTTTCAATTATGGGCTTTATAAAGTTATATTGGTTAATTGAGTTAGTAAGAGACAAATTTTACACGTTTATTTTTATTTATTTCTTATCGTGAACACGACTCTCCACAATGGTATAATATTATCTACTTGAGAATAAGCTCTCCTGACTTTGCTTTGGACTTCCACCTCATGGCTTTGGTTTGGGCTCTCATAGCTCACTTTGAGCATAAACTAAGTCTTTGGTCTAGGCTATCATACGCTTCCACTTTGAGCATAAGCTCTCATGGCTTTGCTTTGGGCTTCCACTTTGAACATAAGCTCTCATAGCTTTGGTTTGGGCTCTCATGGTTCACTTTGAGCATAAACTCTGGCTTTGGTCTGAGCTCTCATGGGCTTCCATGGCTTTGGTTTGGGCTCTCATGGCTTTGTTTTGTGCTTCCACCTTGAGCATAAACTCTCATGGCTTTGCTTTAAGCTTTAGGCCTCGTGCCAACGGAGAGAGTATTCTTTTATTATAAACTCATGATAGCTCTCATCGTTTTGCTTTGGGCTTTCCAAAATGCCTCTTGCCAATGAAAAGAATATTCTTTGATTATAAACTCATGATCAAATTAGCGTGAGACTTTCATCTTTCAACGGTCAGATTATTTTTTTTAATTATTTCAAAAATTATATTTATTCCAATACATGTTATATTAATAATTAAATTTTCATAAAATTCAAATATCAAATGTTTACCAGTTACAAACGTTAAATATATATATATTTTTTTATAAAAAAATGTCGGGTAGGGTTGTAACCCTATTTTCGAGTTGACTGACAAAAAAAACGTCAACTTGCAAATTGAACCAAATTCAACTCAACCCAAATCGAAAAAAATCTAATCTTCGTGATTTAAGAATCACCTAATTTAAATTTTAAATCATATTAACATTACTTAATTTTTTTCAAAATTTTATTAATGGATGACTTAATTATCTTTTAAATGTAACAAATAAGAGATAACGAATAAATGAATGAATAATTACAAATCTTTAATGGATGATGAAGTACAACAATCCATGCTAAAGATCATCTTTTTTATGAGAATGGCTATCCTTTTAATCCAAAAGTGTACAAAACAAGCCTTCACCAACGCAAAACACTAATGATTTCTTGAATGGAGCATTAAAAATGCTCTCATGGGTTCGATTTTAGCACGAAAATCCGCCACAAACGGATACAACAATGATCAAAACCAAGATAATGATAATAGCTATGATGATCAGTTTTATCTTCATATTTTGGTACCACATCTTCTTTTTTAATTGAGTCCCGCTCGTCTTGAAATCTTGAGCCTAATCAATAAAATAAAACAATTGACTCGTGATCAATTGTCTTGAAATATATATCATTGATTAAAATTTATATATGTATGCACTTCGAGAACAAGATTTAAGAGACTAACCCTTGAACGAAGATCTGCAGTTTTATCTACCAATTCGTCAACCTTAGCTCCTCGTTCCAGTATCTATAGAACAAATAAAGCAACCATCATCAAACACGTGTCATATAAATTTGTAAAACTCTTGTAATCGAAACTAATTCTAACATTTCGAAGAGTCTTCAGCAAATAATCAAGACCAATTCTAACATTTAAAACTATAGTGTGAAATCCAAGATTGGTTGGGGAGGAGAACGAAACATTTTTTTATACGAGCGTAGAAACTTCTCTTTAGCAAACATGTTTTAAAACCTTGAGATAAAATCCGAAAGAGAAAGCCCAAAGAGGACAATATCGGCTAGTGGTAGGCTTGGCCTGTTACAGTTAGTACCAGAACCAAACACCATGCGATGTGTAAGTAGGGAGGCTGAGCCCTGAAGAGGGTGGATACGAGGTGGTATGCCAACAAGGATTCTAGGCCCCAAAAGGGGTGGATTGTGAAGAAGCTGAGCCCTGAAGGGGGTGGATACAAAACGGTGTGCCAGCAAGGATTCTTGGACACGAAGGGGGATGGATTGGAGGGTCCTACATCGATGGGAGAAGAGAACAAGTACCCGCGAGAATATTGGGCCCCAAAGGGAAGTGGATTGTGAGAAGACTGAGCTCCGAAGGAGGTGGATACGAGGCAATGTGCCAGCAAGGATTCTTGGCCTCGAAGGGGGGATGGATTGGGGGAGTATATCGATTGGAGAAGGGAACAAGTGCCAACGAGGAAACTGGGTCTCGAAGGGGGTGGATTGTGTATCGTTTGGGGAGGAGAACCAAACATTTTTTAGAAAGGTGTGAAAATCTCTCACTAACAGACGCGTTTTAAAACTTCACATACTTTTAAATCGTTAACAATTCATGGGTCGGGTCGGGTCGTTTTACCTTGTCGATGTTTCCCATCATAACAGCTTTAACTTCAGAAACCTGAGCCTTGACTTGCATAAGCTTACTGCTTTCTTCAGGATGATCTACACAGTATTGCATATGAGCCTTCATTTTGGGTCTGCAACATTTAACTTTCAATATCACTCAACAACAACACTCCTCATCAAATGAACTAAGAGCCATTAAAATTTACCCAAAATCCTTATTCAGACTCTTGGGGCCAGCAGTTCCAGCTTTTCCTCCACCATATCTCTTGTTGAAGTCCTCCTTTATCCGCTCCAGAAACGCCATCGAAACATGTCGTCCTGCAGACTCGACCGCAACGATACAATAGACTGCAGTATCGAACCAAAATTAGAAACGTTACGAGAATTGTCGGGATCTAAATCGTTACAAAAATTAGCTCTACTTTAAACATTAACACTATAAAATTAGCTGTTCATCTATGAATTTCTTTGTTTTTTTCTTTTGTTAAATATATTTCGGAAAAATTACAAATATAATCTATAAACTTTAATTATTTTTAATTATTTTAGTTTTTGAAAATTAATTTCAAAAGTGCCATAGAAATTATTTTTGGATGAAAAATTACAAATATAATCTATAAACTTTATTTATAAATAAATATATAATTTAAAAAAAAAGAATTTCATCAAATTTTGAAAATTTTATTAAACAAGTAATAGATTTTTTGAAAACTACTTTCAAAAGTAACATAAAATTTATTTCTGGACCAAAAATTACAAATATAATCTTTAAACTTTAATTATTTTAAATTTATGCATTAAAATTACAAATATAATATAAAATTTTATCTAAAACTTTAGTGGTTGGATGATGAAAGTCACACGTGGCTAATTTAGGGAATGATCATGGATTTATAATCTTGGAATACTCTCTCCGAATAAAGGCCTTTTGAGAAGCACACAACAAAGCCATGAGAGCTTATTTTGAGAAGCACAAAGGCTTAGGCTCAAAGTGGACAATATATTATACCATTGTGGAGAGTGTATTCTTCTAACATGGTATCAGAGCCATTCTAACATTCAAAAGAAAAAGAGTCGAGCCTCCTCAAAGGCATAGTCAAAGAGTGACTAGAGAAGACTCCAAAAGAGTCGAGACTCGATTAAAGGGAGGCGTACTTTGTTTGAGGGGAGGTGTAGTCCCACATCGCCTAATTTAGGGAATGATCATGAGTTTATAGTTTATAAGTAAGGAATATTCTCTCCATTGATCTGAGCCCTTTTAGGGAGCCCAAAGCAAAGTCATGAAAGCTTCCACTCGAACTGGACAATATCATACCATTATGGAGAGTCGTGTTCGTCTAACATGGTATCACCGTCATTCTAACATACTATATATATATATATAATGAATTTAGGAAGATTAAACAGCTAAAATTGTGGATGAAGTGATTAATTACGATCATGCCAATAGAATCAGAGTTCTCAACACAAACCGTTAAATCGCCAATTTCAACGAAAAAAAAAATGATAATCGATCTCAAGAACAAGCAAACGAGTGATTGAATAGAGATTGAAAGATCAAAATGAAAAGGAAAAGCGTACTGAATCCGTTGTCGACGAGGTAATTGAAGGTATGGCCATCGCAAGTGTAAGTGAAGCGATTGTTGGTAGCAGGAAGCCGCTGGAGGCACTCAGCGGCGATGCTACTAAAATTTCCTGAGAAATCTGTATACTCAGCCAAAATCACCGTTCCTCGAGCGACGAAGCTGTAAATCAAAGATTTCTGCTGCGCCATAGCGATTGGAATCCAAGAACAGAGAACGAATTTGGGAGAGGAAAAGAAATTAAGTCAATGAATGGCTAAAGGAGGCTTTTGAATTTTGTTTTGGCTTGCTTGCTTGCGCGTTCGATTACGCAGTCAATTTGTTTTTTTAAGAAGAAAAATAATTTTGAAGCGGACCCGGTCAGTCGCTGCCCGGATTTATTATAATTATTATTTTTTTGGTCAAGTTATTGTTAAAAGAAAAAAAGAAAAATATTGGGGTGAGAGAGGTTCGAACTCTCGACCTCAGGATCACTCTTAGCTATGAGACCTACGCGCTAGCCAACTGCGCCACCACCCCATTTGTTGACTATTTCAGCATATTAATATTATTTAACTTTAGTTAAGAAAATAAATAAAAATATTATAATATTTCATTAATTCTTTAAAATTCAAAAAAAAAAAAAAAAAATTGAATATCATTGTTATGTCAATAGTCAAGTAAGTCATTAAATAATAAAAAGTGTCTAAATTGATTTGAATACTTTAATTCGTGTTTAATTAGTTATTCAACTTTTAAAATGTTAATAATATAATTGTTAAAATGTTTTAAGCAAAGAATAAACTTTTAGTATTTAAAGAATTTTAAACTACAATTAAGTCTTTTTTATTATTATTATTATTAGTTTTGAAGCTGACCAGGTCAGGTACTACCCGGGTTTTTTTATTTTTCGGTCAATTTATTGTATTTAATGAGTAATATTGATTTTGAGTTAAGAAAAATAAAATAGAAAAACGATGGGGTGAGAGAGGCTCGAACTCTCGACCTCAGGATCACTCTATTGCTATGAGACCTACGCGCTAGCCAACTGCGCCACCACCCCACTTGTGTGAGAATCTTTTTTATTTTTTTAATGTACAATTATTTTACATTTTTTTTAAAATTAAAAGTTTATTTTGTACCAGTTATTATGTCTGATTTTATAAAAAAATTATTGATAAAATGTTAATCATAATGTTCGTACGTATTATTTTTCATAAATGTTAGCTACTTTCTTCATAATGTTATTATGTCTGATTTTATGTGACACCGGAATAAATAACGAGTACATAAATGAACTAATATTACATCTAAATGAAGATGATCTTAAACATAAGTTAATTAAGAAATACTTAAAAAATTTGAAATTTATTATTATACTAATAAAGTAAAATTTCATTTTCCGTAGCTCAATTATGTAAATGGCATGGTTAAACGTGTTTTATTTACTTTGGAGAAAAAAAAAATATAATTGGGGTGAGAGAGGCTCGACGCTCACTGAGTGCAAATCTCAATAGAAACTATCCATCTTGTTGTGTTATTTACTTTGGAGAAAAAAAAAATATAATTGGGGTGAGAGAGGCTCGAACTCTCGACCTCAGGATCACTCTATTGCTATGAGACCTACGCGCTAGCCAACTGCGCCACCACCCCAACATGTGATCAGGTTCAGTTAGTTAATAAAAAGACTAATAATAATTTGTTTAATTTTTAACAATTGTTATGCTCATGTCACAATGCAATTATTAAAATTTAATGAAAATGGAAGTTCATAAAATAATATTTAAGTTAATAAATATATTTTTTATTTTTTTAATTAAAATATTTATTATTAATAGGAAAAACTCCATTTAATCCCTCAAAAGTTAGGAGTTGTACATTCACACTTTTAATTAATAACTATAACTTATTATTGGAAAGCTCTTCGTTTCAATTAATTGATGACTTTTATTTTTTAATTCGAATAAAAACAATCATAAGTGTAAGATATTAAAAAATATTTAGAAAAATTGAAAGGTACTATTTATACTAACAACTGACACCTTGCTTTTTGGTGATTCAATCATGTTTTACTTAGAGTAGTTCAATGTAGCATATGAATAATGACAAAACATGCTATGGAGGGAATGTCGAGGACCATCAAGTGCCGAATCTAGATTTCGAATCTTGAGCATGGGACGTTACTGGGTCGTGTACCCTATTGTATGATACTTTTATTTCTATTTACAGAGGGTAGTCCAAGATTTATCGGATGTTTGAATCGTTAATTCCCTAAATCTTGACACTTGTCTTGTTGTCTCTTCAAAATTCTCCAAGGTTTAATAGTGTGATGTGACAGCATCAAAATTCGACTTCAAGGTGTGGACCACCTCGAGTCAACAACATTGCTATGTTAGGTTCGACATTATATTTTAGAGGCGAACAACTAACTCAATGATTTTTTGAGACGTGTTCAAAAACCAATCGGAATGAGTCGGAAAACCAATAGGTTCGACATTATATTTTCTATTGTCTGTCTGTTCTAATTTCTCATTACTAGACGTGTTCAAAAACCAATCGGAACCGGTAACCAAACCGGACCGAACCGAATTGGGACACAAGCCATGAAAATGAAGATGGGCCCGGCCCAATCTATATGTTGGAATTGAACGGCCTTTTTAGAAGCCTTTTCTGTTCGTTCCGACCTTTACTCTTGAGTGGAAAAACATTAAAAAAATATATATATACATCATTAAATTAAATGTGAGTGTGACAAACTAATGGAATCAAAGGCCTACATTTATGATAAACCAAACTAAAAATAAATAAAAAGAAAAAAGAAAAAACATTTGATAAATATTCTATTCATTTTACGCTACAAAACATTTAAAAATTAAATTAGTGGCAACTAAAATTGTCAGCCATTCTAACCACGGTCACAATCTAACCATGGTCAATTCCAATTATATCAATTTTTATCTTTAAAAAAATTAAAAAATTTATTGATGATAACTTTTAAAAGAATATTAATATATTTTAAATATATGATAAAGTTAAAAGAATATTTTTCAATAATTTAACGGTCTAAAAAATGAACGACAAAACTTTCTTTTTTTAACCACATAATTTGCGCTTGGGCATTGCATGAATGCTACGTGTCAGCCAGATATACATCCTACGTGGGTATACATGTCCACTTAGCTTTAAATTGTAACACGTGTCGGGTTTTTGTGTAGAACCGAGATGGTTCCGTTAACTGTAAGGCGGTGGTTCAAAATTCCACGTTCCGTTTTGGCCGTCGTTTTCTAAGAATTAAAAAATTAAAGTTACTTTTATTTATTTAACTTTATTGAATTTCATTATTTGTCGACCACTTGTCTTCAACGGTCAAATTGGCAAAAAGTCAAAACAAACGTGATTATAAATATAGTTTATAAAATTTAAAACTATTAAAAATCCTATTTTTTAACCCTATTTTCTAGGAAGATAGGTTCCACCGCATTGCATGGAATTGGTTTTTTAACCAAGTCTAGTTAATGAGTATTTCTTAAAATAATCGAATCATATTTTTCATCAAACATTTTAAAAAAATAAATAACAAAAAGTGCATACAACAACAATTATCAAACAAAAAAAATATATATATATATATATAATGAATTTGGCTGGAAAAAAACACGACAAAATCAACTTCCAAGACAAACTTGTTCTTGTCACTCACTTTTTTCATATGAATGGCTCACGAGCATTTAAGAAACAAGACAAAAATTAAACAACAAATGAATGGTTATAATACAAAAAATTAAACAACAAACTTGTTCTTGCCATTTTTCTCTTAATTACATTTCCAGAATCTATGAAATAGACAAGAGAAGGTCCGACTGCGTCTTGTAGTTGTTGGCTTGTGGTGGTGGTGCCAAATTTGGTTGAGGCATTTCGTCAAACACCTCGCGGGCAATATCATTATTATAACCTTTTCACACACCTTCTATAATTTTTGTGGCCGGCGGCTCGTTGGGGTCCAGTTCGGATGGCCGACAGGGTCACCCACGCCATCGCCATCGCCACGCACACCCATCGCCGTCGTTCTCATCGTCGCCCTCCATTTTGCCATGCTACGCCTTGCGATCCCTTCAACTCGACGCTTAAAATATTCCATATATTGAATTACGGTTGATTTGAATTATCGAACCCTTAGGGGTGTTTGGCCCACCCACTTAGGTTTGGTGGAGCGGCCTAAAATATAGTTCATCCATATTCTTAAGGGTCAGGCTTAGTGTTTTGAGGCTTGAGATGAATTCGATGCGGTGCCCGACATGACATCGACACAACATCGTTTGATGCTTAAGTCAATGACGTGCCTAGGATATGGGGGTAGGTTCTCTATATTTATAACAATTCACTACTTTGATCGTTGTGTCAAGGTTGTACTTAAGGTCTTCCTTCTCAAAATAGTCAACACGCTCTTCAGCTCGACTTTCAACCTTTGACGAGCATGTTTGTCTCCTTTTCTTTGAAAATTTGGGCCTCTCGATTCGTTTTGAAGTTTTCTTTACCTGGGATGTGTAACAATCTAAACCCATCGCTATTAAATATTATCTGCTTTGACCTCACGTTTATAAAACGTGTCTGTTAGGGAGAAGTTTCTATACCATTATAAAGAATGTTTTGTTCCCTCTCCAACATATGTGAGATCTCACAACCCATTCCCTTTTTCAGGCCCAGCATCATCGCTGGCACTCGCTCCCTTCTCCAATCGATGTGGACCCCCCTCCAATCCACCATTTTTCAAGGCCCAGCACTCTTGTTGGCACACCGCCTCATGTCCACCCTTCTCGCTGGCATGTAACATGGTGTCTGACTCTGATATCATTTGTAACTGTCTGTCTTACCTACTAACTCAATTCATTAACAACTTTTAATCACCTCTATAAAGATCGAAAATAAAATTTGATAACTTTAAATAAATTGGAAAATCAATAAGAACTTAAAAAAGTCAACCATATATTTAANTAAAAAAAAAAAAAAAAAACTTTTATAATAGGGAAAATATTTTGGCCAACCCACCAAAAAAAGTTCATCTATTGATTTCAATGACAAGTGAAAGGACATTGAATTTCATTAAAGGAATATGATATTTTAAAAGGTTATATTTAATGTGAATGCACATGTCAGTGATGTCATTATTATTTTTTTTATTTTTCCTTTTAAAAAATTATATTAGTGAAAACCCTTTTTTTCCCTTCCAATTTTACCTTTTTACCTTCCAAAATTATTTAAATTGACTAATGCCTTTAAACGTAATATTCTATAATATTTTAATACAAATCCATTTATTTGGGGCAATTTGTAAAATTTCAATTGAAAATTAATTTAAATATTAATTTTAATTATTATTTTAAAAAGTTGATACAGTTAAAGTGGTTTGAATTGATAAGAGTGTTTTATCTATAAATAATGTTTTAAAAAATATTGGATAATTTAGCGTTACTTTATATCTAAAAAAAGAACCATTCATATGATAAAAATTAAAATTCAATAAAATAAGAAAAAAAGCCGACGCCGACATTATTATTATTATTATTATTTTAATTTTTTAATTTTTTAATTTTTAATTAGTTTCATCATCTTCTTCTCCAAAATAAAAACAAGAAGGAAGGCAAGGCGGTAAAGTATTTCAGAGGAGCAGCTCCGTTCATATTCCGAATTTCAACCTTACAGCAACCGGACTGTGCGCCACTTGGCGATCAACCAGCCGGAGGTGAAACCAATTGACAGGTGGCTCTCCGGCCACGGGCCACGTTGCTCCCTAGTATCTAGCTTTCTGCGCCAATCAATTGGAGGCTTCTGTATTGTTCACTCTTTTTATTTTTTTTCTTTTGGATTTTCTTTTGGCAAGGGTTAATTTGATTCGAATTCCGTGAAGTTCGGCTCTATTTTGTTCGTAAAGTGGACTGGAATTCAATTCGGTTTCTTCAGCGGCGTGTTGTTTGTTGGTTGTGGTTGTGCTGGACGGAATTCAATTCGGTTTCTTCAACGGCGTGTTGTTTGTTGGTTGTTTTTGTGTGGATCGGGCACCGATCCTTGGATATTTTGGTTTTGGATTTGGATTTGGATTTGGTGGTATGGAGGTTGGTAGGATGGGGAATGAGAGTTGTTTTTTGATTTCGAATTAAGGTAGTGATTTGCTTCAGCTTGGTTTTTGATTTGGCGTTTGCTGTACACTCCGATTTGGGGCTGGTACTTGTCGTTTTTTTCGTCCTTGATTGGAGCTGAAGGGAGTTCCGTGGCTTCAATTGACTTGGAAGAAGGATTTGATTTTCAGAAGGAATTGCGTTTACGCTATCTTAGGCATTTTATATTTGGACCTCTGTGCTTGTTCTGGGCTATATCTTCACTCATCATCTACAAGTGATTTGAATTTCTCAACATGGTTAGTGGAAATTTGTTTCACTGTAGAAAGAACTCTTGGCCACCGGACGAATATATCAGCAAGTCGACTTTGCAGCTGGTAAGTTCATTGGAAATGCTTATTCTCTTCATCGTTTCCTTGAAAACATCATGAATGTTTGTGAAATTTTGACTCGATTGACAAATATTCTTTTCAATGTTCTTCTTCCCTTGCAGTTTGATTTTGATAGTGCTTCACCACCTGAACAAGCGTGGAGAAGGAAATTGAATGGCCATGCGAATCTTCTCAAAGAATTTAGTGTCACATTTGTTGAAGCAATTAAAATGGTAAGTGATGGATTCTCGACATTTTTTGTTGCTGCGGAAGATATCATGTCTCGTCAATATCTTCTTTTATTGTTCTTTTTTTTGAGTAATGTGCAACCCTACTGCTATAGGTTCGACTTGGTATTCGTTTGTGGTCTTACGTAAGGGAAGAGGCTTCTCAAGGAAGGGTAATTTCCTCTTAAATTAAAAAACAGCTTATTTCAATACTTTTGGACTTTGAAACCAATAGCGAAACTTAATTTGTGCAGAAAGCACCAATTGATCCATTCACCAAAGAAGCTTGCAAACCTTCAGCATCTCAAGGGGTTCCACTCGGAGGAATGGGGTATGTTTCGGGTCGATGGGCATTATACACGGTAGTTCGCTGTCCGACGTTCAATTGTATATTCTTAATCTCATGGGATTTCTTTAAATGTAATACAGAAGTGGCAGTATATCCAGAGGTTTTAGAGGCGAGTTCAGGCAATGGCAAATTATTCCTGGTACATGTGAAGCTTCTCCTGTCATGGCCAATCAATTTTCTGTAAGCCTACCCTTTGACTATCTTCTAGGATATTTTTTTTACAATGTATGAGTATGAAGTTGTATTTAAGAGAATATATAAATATTAGAAGAATGGGAACATTCCTATATGTATATTTTTTCCTTCTCTGCACTTAAAACGTGTTTTGTTTTCGAAGTGGTTAATATGTTCTCATGGTTATGCAGATTTTTATATCTAGAGATGGAGGAAATAAAAAATATGCGTCTGTCTTGGCTCCTGGTCAACATGAAGGCATAGGGTGAGGCTATCAGCTTATGAAGCCTCATTTTTTAAAATTCCACTTCTGTAAAATGCTAGATTCTTAGCTTCATTTTATCAGCTTAACATAACATGGGTGCCAATTTGTTGATGCACGTCGTATTACACATTCAGATACTATCTCTAATCTTCCAGGTCCCCAAAGAAGAGCCAACTGTAGTTCACCTAGTTATCTGGAGGAATCAATGTTCTGTATTGAAATTAATGAACTATATGTGCCCACAGGCTGTTGGTGTTATAGGGTTAGAAAAATATTTGAACATTTACCTCTAAAATAATCAAACCAAGCCTTGTGTTCTCTTTTTTTTTATTCGTACAATCCATTAGATACATATGGGGGATTTGTGCTAGCAAATCATGGAATCACTTGTTTCTAGTTTTAGCAAAAATTTTCATCTAATCAAAGTTGGGGCAGATTCTGAACATAATTCCTTATTGTAGGAAAGCTGGAGACTCGGGGATATCATCGTGGGGATGGAATCTTGACGGTCAGCATTCCACATATCATGCTTTGTTCCCTAGGGCATGGACAGTATATGATGGTATCATTCTGTTCTTTTTTTCTTTTGGTTTAGCTATGTTTTCTGCCCTTTCTAACTTATCATTGATTAATGGCAATTTTTTCAGGTGAGCCTGATCCAGAACTTAAAGTTTCGTGCAGGCAAATATCACCATTTATACCGCATAATTATCGAGATAGCAGTCTTCCCACTGCTGTTTTTGTATATACGGTATGTTTTCTTAGTAATAATCTCATGCAGTTATTTCAACAAGTTATGCTTCTAGCTATCAATGAAAATTATTTTTTTATTTCCTTGAGCATCAAGATTTCTAAGTATCTTTTGTATGAGAAAGGAAACTCAAAGTTGAGTGTTGCCTTTAAGTTTTATTCTACAACTGGCATTTGGATTTGATATTGTTCATAAGGAAACTCAAACTGCATGAAATAGTTATTCTACAACTGGCATTTGGATTTGATATTATTCTACAACTGGCATTTGGATTTGATAAGGAAACTCAAACTGCATGAAATAGTTATTTAACAAATTTTTTCTCTCTCTAGTACTTTGATTTTAGAAGTAAGAAATGACGGTTGTCTCTACATTTGTGGTGTGTTTTCTGCGATACCTTTTTGTTGCATTGCAGCATTCTATTATTAAGCCTTTTCAATTATGGAGGTCAATTTTTTTGACAAATAGGTTTACTTGGTTTTAGTTCCTTCTCCTTGATATTAATTTTTGTATTTATTCTTGTAGTTGGTAAATACTGGAAGGGAAAGGGCGAAAGTGAGCCTTGTTTTTTCTTGGGCGGTAAGATATTTTCTTTATCACTACTGTAATGCTATTTCCTATTCTTCCTGATCTAATCAACAATTATTTTGTATCTGCAGAATTCAATAGGAGGAATCTCACATTTATCTGGCGATCATGTGAATGAGCCATTTATGTGTGTACAAATCCAAATAATATGTGATCCTTCCCTCTCTTTCCTTCTTTCTTTCATCCTGTCTAACGTCTGATATTTGAATGTTTTCCTTTGATAGAGGCGAAGATGGAGTATCTGGAGTGCTTCTACATCACAAGCAAGTCACCAAACCTTATATTCTATTTTACGGTTGGTTGGAAAGTGTCTTGGTTAATTGATCCCATGTCTTTGAACACAGCCAGAGAGAGAGAGATAGAGGAGGTTGAACACTATAGTAACATGTTTGTCATTGAATAGATAAATAGACGTTAGAAAATTTGAAAGAAAAATGAGAGTTCTGTAATGTATCGAGACTATACATGATGTGCTATATCCGAACTTAAGTTTCATGATCAATGGACTTTTGATTGATATAAATCAAGTAGGCATTAGAGTAGCGAGCTTTGCTCATAATGATTGTGGAAAGCTATTGTTGATGACTTGGGACAACTTCACTTTGTACTATTATCTGTAATGTTAGAAACTGACCAAGTTTATGTTTCCTCATGTATTGTCGATGAGTACTACTTTTCCTGTTCTGTTTTTTATAACTCCCAACTTAGTTGCTGTGTTCCTTGTCTGACAGCTTGTGGATATGGTAGGCCTGTAAAGAATTTAAAAGACATGTGTATTTGTTTCAGGACTGCGAAAGGGAATCCTCCAGTTACTTTTGCCATAGCTGCATGTGAGACGCAAAATGTTAGTGTGACAGTTTTGCCATCTTTTGGACTCTCTGAAGGAAGTGGCGTCACAGCAAAGGACATGTGGGATAAAATGGTGCAGGTGAGAAACTTATCTTTCTACAGCCTTTTGTGGGGATGAGCAAAAGTTCACTCAGTTTTTGTTCCTATCTTATTGTTGTGTTTTGATGGCCTTTCAATATAAATACAATATATTAAAAGCATATTCAATTGTTGAAAGGATGGGCAATTTGATCGTGGTAACTTCAGCTCGGGACCAAGCGTGCCTTCCTCGCCTGGAGAGACACTTTGTGCTGCAGTTGCAGCCTCTGCATGGGTGGAGCCTCATGGAAAATGCACTGTCGCATTTTCTCTTTCATGGTCATCTCCAAAAGTGAAGTTTTTGAAGGGATTCTCATATCGTAGGTAGGTATTTGTATTTTTTTTTTATTACAAACCAAACATTCATTAAGATGAGTTAGGCAACAAAAAACAGAAGGCCATATTTGGTAGTTATTAGTAAGATATGTATTTGTCTTCATTTTTTCTTAGATTCAAGTGTTCGGTAATTATTAAATAGAATCTTTGATTTGGTTTAAAATCATCAGCGAATGCCCACCATATTTTTGTCTGCCGAGTCCATTGAACTCTTTTGATCATCTTCATACCTCGTGTATATGCTCATCTATACAGTTTGGGGACAAGAGTTCATTCTTATAAACTAAGAACGTATATAAGTTATCATGAAAAAATGTGTTATATGGAATTATGTTTGTTCAATGTTGAACAATATAAAGTCTTGTCTTGCTCTGTGTGTTTCAGGAGGTACACAAAGTTTTACGGTACTTCTGAAAAGGCTGCTCAGACTTTGGCACATGATGCACTTACAAGTAAGCATCTCTGACTTATATTGTCCTTGATCCGACAAACTTTTAAACAATGTTCTGTTTAGGATGACCTGTACATTTTTATTCTCTCGATGTACTTCTTAATCATATACTTCACATATTCCACTGATTCTTTAAATTCAATGAACTAAGCAGGATGATAAATTTTATGTCTAATATCCTTCTTAAATCATCAACAGATTATAAAAGATGGGAAGAGGAGATTGAGAAATGGCAGAGGCCTATCCTCATGGATGAGAGGCTACCTGAATGGTAATAATTGTTCCATCGTTGTTAATTGTATGAATATTTTGTGGAGTTTGTTTATTCTTGCCTCGTTCCTTCAGGGAAAACCCCCTTCAACACAAACTCTCTAATTCATGCTTTTAAAATTTCAAGAACTCAATCATATTAAAGATGGTTTACGAATGATGTAAGGACATTCTTGGAACAGGTGAAGTTTGTTATTTAGCATTGGAAAAAATGTCTGTTTCGAAGGCTTATCAGAGACTACTATTGATTTTTAGGTGACTTGTCTAGACCGTTGGAAGTAATATTCTATGGCTGTATATTTCTCAACTGGTTCTTGACGATTGTATCATTCAGGTTGGATTAGCCATGTGGCCAGAAATTAATCAAGTGTGGCCTAAATGCACAAGAAAAAAAAAATCAGAAACCATTTTAGAAACCGAATCCTTTTAGGACAGAGTATTTCACTGATACGTGTATTTTCTGTATTTCCTTGTGTCCCAAGGACATGAGCCACTTTTTTAATACGATTTACTTCTATGGCTTATGAGCGACATTTATTTTCTGCAGGTATAAGTTCACATTATTTAACGAGCTTTACTTTCTGGTTGCTGGTGGCACAGTCTGGATTGGTACTCAGCTACTTTAACTTCTCTTCTATGAACATTTAACTATTCATCTTTGTAACGGTTACAATATAACATGTGTTACTTCTATGGTACCTACAGATTCTTCCGTAGTGGGTAAAAAAATGGCAAATGATCACGATGAACTAGTAGCTAGAATAAAAGAGGATGATATGAAAGCTACAGAAGCTAAAGTTAGTGGCAGGGGAGAAGAAGTCTCCAGGACTACGACCACCACTACTCTTAATGATTTTTCTGGTGTTGAATTTGATGAAGAAGAAAATTCTACTTCTAGTTCCCATGTAAGTGAAGATGAGTTAATGGTTCCATTGAAAAGTGGCTACACTGACCGCTCTTATCAAACATACAAAGTAATGGACCCAGGAAACACTGAGGAAGATGTTGGTAGGTTTCTGTACTTGGAAGGAGTTGAATATGTAATGTGGTGCACGTATGATGTGCATTTTTATGCATCCTTTGCTCTTCTCGAGCTATTTCCCAAGATTGAACTCAATATTCAACGGGACTTTGCCAAAGCAGTCTTATCAGAAGACGGAAGAAAAGTGAAGTTTCTTGCTGATGGGAAATATGGAATCCGTAAAGTTAGAGGTGCCGTTCCACATGACCTTGGGACACATGATCCTTGGAATGAAATGAACGCTTACAACATCCACGATACAAGCAGGTGGAAGGATTTGAACACGAAGTTTGTGCTTCAGGTTTATAGAGATTTTGCTGCAACCCGTGACATGGCATTTGGAGTTGATGTTTGGCCGTCTGTTCGGGCTGCGATAGAATACATGGAACAATTTGACAGAGATGGTGACGGTGTAATTGAGAACGATGGATTTCCGGACCAGACCTATGATACTTGGACTGTTCATGGTATTAGTGCATACTGTGGCTGTTTGTGGGTTGCCGCTTTACAAGCTGCAGCAGCAATGGCCCATGAGCTGGGCGACCAAGAGTTTGCTGAAACGTGCAAGAGCAAATTTCTAAAAGCCAAACCAGTTTTGGAAGCGAAACTGTGGAATGGTTCCTATTTTAACTATGACAGTGGATCAAGTAGTAATAGTAAATCAATACAAGCTGATCAACTAGCAGGGCAATGGTATACAGCATCCTCTGGTTTGCCTCCTCTGTTTGATGACTTCAAAATCAAAAGTGCTCTAAAAAAAATCTACGACTTCAATGTGATGAAAATTAAAGGAGGTAGGATGGGTGCTGTAAATGGGATGCATCCTAATGGAAAGGTGGATGAGACCTGCATGCAATCTCGTGAAATATGGACAGGTGTTACCTATGGTGTTGCAGCTACAATGATCCTTGCCGGTATGGAGGAGGAAGCATTTAAAACTGCAGAGGGTATATTCCTTGCTGGGTGGTCAGAAGATGGATTTGGGTAAGTAAAAAAAACTCACACTAAACAGTTGCTACTCTTTATCTAATTCCCTCTATCTTTTAACCAGATCAATAGCACTTCAGATTGCTCTTACTATTTGTGCCACCCTGTTTCTACTAAATATTATTCATTGAAACAGTCTACTTTGCCACTTGTAAAGAATTTATCAAATGCCTGCTACCACACAACACCTTTAATCAGAGTGAAAGAACGATACAAGATCAATTCCTTATGCAGTAGAAATTCACCCCTGCCTTGAAATTTTCAATTTCTTTTTTCTTTTTAACTCTCAAGGCATTTTTTGTATTTGTTTTTAGGAGTTCAGAGAATGGGCTATAGGATTAGAACCTCAGATCTCTTGGCTGGTGATATCTGTCTTAACTGATTGAACTATGCTTAGATTAGTGAACTTCTGTCCATTTTATACGGGATGCTGATTTGTACTTCTTTGATTCTATGTAGTGTGCTTCCATTCGAGTGTGAAGTCTTTTCAATAACAATCTAGGACATACCACCATTTTCCTATCATAATATCAATCTTCCCGTTATTCTTTCACAAAGCTCCATTCAATTGATCTTATTTCCTTCTCTATTGCTCACAGGTACTGGTTCCAGACACCTGAGGCATGGTCCACGGACGGGCACTACAGATCCCTCATATATATGAGACCACTGTCTATCTGGGGTATGCAGTGGGCATTATCCCTACCAAAGGCGATTCTCGAGGCCCCAAAAATCAACGTAATGGACAGAATTCATGTATCCTCTGCCAGCACAAAGTTCTTCCACCATGAAACTGGTGTCAGAAGGATCGCTACAAAAGCTAAGTGTTTTGGTGATTCTGTTTTCAATTGTGCATGCTGATGCCTTTTTTTTCTTTTCTTTTTGCCAATTGACCCTTATAAAGTTGTCTTTGCAAAACCATGTCATTTGCTGCCCCAAACCTTTCCGACAGTTAAAAAGAGTAAAATACTGAGGGTAGGTTTGGAGAAAGCATGTTATTAGAGTTGTGTAAGTAGTGGTGGAGATAAGACACGGGGTGGGTCAGAGCCTAGATAAGCTTATTCTCTCGGCAGCATCTTCATTCTGTCTATGAAAATGTTTGTATAGAGAATCATTTGTCATAATAATTGATTTATTTTCATATACCTACTAGATTCTTTGTCTGAATTACGGAACAAAAAGTTTTACAGTTTGACTATGCATGTAATTGTTAGGAAGATTAGCCACATTGAGTAAGCTTTTTTAGTTTCGGGCAAAAGGAGGATGATTATTTGGTCACCTCGGGTGTAACGTACGTTATATATGTTACTTTCACAGCCTAGCGTCTCGTTTAACAATTCGAGTTTTGTTCTAAGTTAGCACATGCCTTCCTCGGCATTCTCGAACAATTAGAACAGCTAATCGTTAACAAAATTTTGAACATTTGTCCCATCTCTCTAGATGTGGTGCTACAAAAACAATAAAATTTTAGGAAAATAAGAGGGATAAAGGAAAGACAAAACCTGGGAATCCCTTGTCTGGTGAAACATAGCTACCTCAGACACCAGCCTGATACCTCATTTTCATGGCCAAAGAACATCATATTACTTTCTAAGATTCAAAGTGCGGGTAGTGGGCATGATAGAAGGATTTATAGTTGGATACTTTGTCAAATTTGCTATATAATTCCCGCCTAGAGCTCCTGGCCTCAACTTTTTTTTTCTTCATTATTGTTTGAGATATTCAACCGTCTGTTTTGGTGAAGCAATTTGTGAAGATTGCTTTTTCTTTGTGTTAAACATGTGGAAATGATGTTTTAATCAATTATGTGCCATTCAGGTTGATATTTCTATTGAGTAATTTGCTGATGCTGATTTCTTCGTGTAATTATTCATCAAGTTTGGAACAAGTTAAGATTAGTTGAGAAAAAGGGGTTATGTTTCCAATATCTTTTTGAAGCTATATTGAGTGTAAGAGTGGTTGCAATTTTGTCAAAAAAGGGATTCCTCCAAGCATGCCTTTATATCTCATCTCTCTAATCCATCCATTCTTCTCTAAATGGACATTTGAAAAAGGAAGAATCTTTATATCACTATCAAGAACAATAATGTTTTTTTTTTTTTTTTAATTATTATTATCATAATAATCTCTCTTTCTTCCTTAATTTTGTTCTCCAAAATGTCTTCTTTTGTAATTAATCCTTAATTATTGGTTTCATGTTTATGTCCATAGCATCTCGACAAAGCTGTCTTATTCCAAGATTTCATATTTGACATTCAAACAAGACATTTCAAGTCAATATCATTTTTTTCTATATTTGTTTTTTTTTTTTCATTTATTGAATGTAAGATGGACCCACATATATAATTATTCAAGATTCGAATAGTGAGTCTTCGATACCCGGATGAATATTTATTTATATCTATTTGAAGGTATATCACTCTTCGAATTTAGTAGATTTTAGAGTAATTAAACTGATTAAGGTATATACTCACCACCAAAAAAAGAAAATATATAAGAGATCTAAAGTTCTTATCGAACTAATAAAAGATACATGTATATCAACTTTTATAAGTGTGTATGAGGCTCAAGTAAATAAGAGATATTAATGAATCAAGATTATATCTGAATGAAAGAAATCAGGAGGGTGTGATACTTATGTCATTCTTGGGGGTTCAGTTATGAGAACTCTAAACTTAACCATGTTTTGTTTGAAGCAATCTCAGTGGCCCCAAAATGTAGAGAAATCTTCCAAAGTACTTTAGGACAAGTAGGTATCATGATCCTATCCCAAGAGTTGCAAGAGATGTCGAGGTCATAAGAGTATATCAAAGTCGTTAAGTGTTGAATCTAGATTCCAAAGAACCCATGTTGGTAAGTGGGAATAGTTTCACTCTTAGAAACAATTCAAGATAAATACGTATCTTAACCACCTCGTACGAGATGCAAGGGAATGTCGTAGTTTTCAGATGATGAATTGGGATTCCAAATCTTAAGAAAGCCGTGTCAGAGCCATCAAAGAGTATCAAGACTATTAGGTATCAAATCCAAATTCCAAATGACCTTTTTAGTGTGCGGAAATAGCTTTCAATCCAGATTTCAAAATAATATTAGGGGTATTACGTGTATAATCCATACGCAAAGGTTATCCATAAACAAATAATTAAGACAAAACAATACGGTATTAAAAAAAATAAAAATAGTAAAATACTATTTTAAAAGAAGAAGAAAAACAAAATCAAGATGGAAGGATCTAGAAGTTTAAAGTCAATAAACGAATTATAACTTTATTAAAATTTATGATTAATAAATACATACAATAAATAATGTTATTAATGCTTATTACTTTAAACAATTGTTTATTATACCAAAAGAGAATATATATTTTATTTAATCCCACTCCAAATTAATTTCAGCCACACAAAAATACAATATCAAATTAAACCCTAATTACATTTTAATTTTTCAAATAAGACAAACATGAAGTGGGAATCTAAATTGATTTTTATACCAAAATAATAATAATAATAATAATCTAAATCGATAATATCAAAGCGATACCTCTCCCAGTATGATATGGTTCAGGGACGAACTAAAGCGGAAGGTGAACCTACCTTTTCAGTGGCTCAATCATAAAAACTTATAATTAAGCGTGTTTTGCATGGAACAATTTTATAACAAATGATCTCATAAAAATTTCGCTACGATGCATGTTGGAATGACTCATGTTGGTCTGTAGAGATAGTCTTCACTCTTATTTTTAACGCCCGTTGTGGATGATTATTTGAAAAAAAGTAGAAAAACTAAAATAAAATTAAAATTTGTGATAAACTAAAAAAAGTATAATATTTGAAATGATGAAAATAAATGCATTTGAAAAAGAGAGATTTGCTTTAAGAAACAGACATAAAGGAAGAAAAAGGGCACAGTTTTAGGTCTGTGTGACCCACCCATTTTCATCTCTGAATCATATACTTTTTATAATGTTTTTTTTTCTTCAAATAAATAAATAAATATATATATTATTTCATAGATTCTTCTTTCCCGTATTGAGTTTTTATATAATTACGATCATCAGTATTGGTACAATCGAACACCGTTCAATTATAATGGTTTGAGTCATGGTATGTTGACTCGTCTCGTACTCGACCTTTTTGAAGAATTTTAGAGGCTTGCTCGAAACATTTATCGTTGTACCCTATCTTTTGACTCAACCCGACTCGAGTAGTCAACAAGTTGAAACATCCTTACTTCTGAGTACAGTGTATTAGTGAATAGGAAAAACAGGTTGAGATTAACGACAACCAGATATTATGTAAGGTATGAATCATTGTCTAGCATGTTGTTCGATTTTCTGCCCGATCAACTCTAACTTGGGAGCATAGGTAAGTTCAATGGTTTCAATCTCTCATTGTTATTCCGATCAACTCTAAACTCCGACCAGTGCCTCGCACCATCCAGTTAATACCCTTTTTCTCTTTTAAAAAAATTTGGATCATTTCTCGATTTGAGCAGGGGTCATGTTAATAAACCCTCGCACCATCCTTGTACAGGGGTCATGTTAATCTTCTCTGTATCGTTTCAATTTTAGCTGATATTATCTTCTTTGGGTGATTACAAATGGTATCAGAGCCAGTCACCGGACGGTGTGAGACACTGGTCGGAGTAGGGTCTAAGTAGGGCTAGACCCTCTCCATAGTAAACACGTTTTAAAACCTGCCAAAAAAGGACAATACTTACTAGTAGTGAGTTTGGGGTTCTCGAGTAATTTCTCCGGTTGTATATATTTTTCCCGGGTTTGAATAATGTAATAGGGAAATAAAGTGACCAATAATGATGAAGATGTTAGTCAAAAGAAAAGGGTCCTAAAGTCTTTCTCTACATGTAAATGTGTCTCTGCCAAAACTCTCCCTTTGGCAGATGCCAAAACAAAGTGACCAATAATTCCATCTTCCCAATGCCATTTCTTCTTATAAACCACATCTTTCCCTCACCAAACCTCCTCTTCTTCCTCTTCAAAACCCTAATCTCGAACCGTTTCATGGATATTGATCTCTCCTTCGGCTTTCGGGTGGGCGTCGTCGTTATCGATCATCATCATCATCCTCATCCTCACCTTTTTTCCGCTCCCTTTTCATGGCAAGGCTTATAGAGCATTATTTCTCCACAAGTTTAACCTCAACCAAGTCTCGAGCTTGCTTCTTCCTCTTTCTCCTCCTCCTTCTTCCTTATAACTTCTCGACCCTTCCGAGCTCGGCCTCAGCAAGTACTCCATCTCGTCCTCCTTCATCTTCTTTGGCCATGAAAGAACGAGCCTTCTCTAGCCCTTATTCGAGTAAGAGGACATTACAACAATTTGAAGCAGCTATGCATGAAGTCCCTAGTGGCCCAAATCCCACAACCAACAAGTAAGATCGATAATTATTATTATCAAATATTTCTATCGTTCTGTGTGTATGTGTAGAGTAAGATCTCCGTTTGATAAATATTTTATTTATAAACATGGAAACTCATATATTTATAAATCTCGGTTAAAATTGAAAAATTAAAAAAATATATATAATATATCTTTTTTACTTATTTACATAGATCTATCACGAGAGTAAATATTTATATTCTATTAAATTGTCTTAAAAGACGTAAATATTAATAAAAAAAATACATTTAAGAGTGTACCGTATAATATTTATGAATAAAATAATGCGTTATATTCTCATATATGTTACAATTCCTCTAGATTTATAAACTTAAAACTATTACATTATAATCATTTAAAACTATAGTCTAATGGGATAAATATTATCTTATAATTTTTATTTTAAAACTATTTTGTTGGATTAATTTCATTTTTATGAAATTAAATAAATTACATGAAACTAATCTATTTTTTATTTTATTGATTATATTTAAATAATAAACATATTTCTTATTCTTTCGCCTTATTTTTTAACCCACTTCAATTATTTGGTTTTAAAATACATAATAAAATTTATAATTATCTCTTTAATTTAAAAATGAATATACGACCGTGCTAAAATGTTAGTTTTATTATTAAATAAATTAAAAATATGTTAATGAGCATGCAACGGATTAGGCCCAATTTGACCCAATTCGTGGCCCAGTCTATCAGGCCCAGTATAATTAATCAGAACGGTGTTCATATGACAACGTAACCAGATCAATCTGAACTATTAGATTCAATCCAACGGTTAGATTTTTTCGATTGGAGTTGGGTTGAATTTTTTAAAAACTGAAAAATTCAATCTCGTTTGTCCGTTGACATTCTTTAAGTCGAGTCAACCCGACCATCAAAAGAATAGAGTTACAATCCAACTGTATCCTACTTTAAAAATACTAATAATATTTAATGTTTGTAGGGGACGTTTTTAATGCGTTTAATAAATGTTTTATATTTTAACTTTATAAAAGAAATTAATTATTAATGTAACGTGTATATAAATAAGTATGATTTTTTAAATAATTTTAAACTCAATTCAACTCAACCCTCTATTTTTGGTTAAAAGTTATTCGGGTCACCTATCCAATCTGTTCGAAATATCAGGTTGGTCCAAAAAAATTTACAACCTAACCCAACCGCAAAAAAATTAAAAGATTAAACTTATAATTTAACGGAAACTAACACAATTTTTATTATTAAAATCTCTGTTGAATTTTTTTTAATATTAAATTAAACTTACCTAAGTTGATTAAAGAAATTTTAAGTTTGGGGATTTGAATCCAAAACTAGAACGAAAAAAAAAAATTAGGGAGTTATCGTACGTGTATTTAATTGATAATTTTTTAGTATAATAAAATTATGGAATAATTTAGGGTGACGATTGAAACAGGGGAGTTTGGTAAATAATAGGGATCGAGAAAAAGATTAAAGAATTGCACGTGAGTAGTCACGTGTGAGTAATTGATGAGTTGGCGTCAATTCTACACCACTTTTCTACTGACGCGACCGCCTCGGGTTCCCTTGTTTTTCTCTTTTAGTCCCAAATTATAAAACCACCCTTTATTCGCTCCTTCTAGGGCGTGAATCCCACTTTCTAAACATTTAGTTCGTCTCTGTACCACGTTACTACTAATCATTTTCCTTGAAATAATATTGGAGTTCACCAACCGCCGAATTCGAAAAAAAAAATTAAGCAAAAAATTCAAAAAAGAAAAACACTATTGATACGACTTATTTTATAATATTTACAAATAAATTGATCTAAATTATATATATATATATATATATAATCTTTTTTAATATATATAAGATTAAAAACACACATACACAACTTTGGCGGTTCTATTCAAAAGTCAAACTTTACGGGTTTGTTGTGTAATGGGGTTGTATGAGGTTCACGCTCCTAATTGGAGCGCGTGGGATAACAGTGGGCAGCTCCATTCCCAGTAATTGCGAAATTCGAAGAACTAGCCCACCGCTACCGGAAAGCGCGTGAAGAAGTCTAGTCCTCGAGACAAAAGAATCCTCAAAAGAGCGGGAACTATTCTCATTGGTCCACGTCTATATTTAGATTTTATATATTTATATAATTAGGCATAATCCTTTGAAAATCGTAATAAATAACATGTTACAGTTTAATATTTAAATATTTAAATTAATTCTTATGATTTATTAAATCGTTCGTAAATAGGTTTTATTTTTTACCAGAGTTTTATTAAATCATGAATATGAAATTTTAATTTTTAAAATTATAAAAACTAAATTTTTTTTTTTTTTTTGTTTCCAATTATAACACCAAATTTATGATTTAATCATAAAAATAACACCTATATAACTTTTTTCTAGTTTTAAAATTATTTATTTTGAATAAATAATAATGTTAATAAATTTTATAATATTTTATAAGTAAAAGTATAATATAATATTGAATATAATAATGTAGTAAATAAATAAAGTATCAAAAACGTCACAGCCTCAGTAATCAAATCAAAATAAAGATTAAAATAAATTTTCCGTTGGGCCCCACCTTGACATGAATTTATTTCCTTTTCAAGGCGCGTGTTCATCAAACAAAGCGGCTCTTCTTAAAAAACAAAGCGGCTCCAACTAGCTTCGCTGACTCGTTATTTTAGCGCGCGTGGGTTTCGTACTGTTCTATTTTTGGCGGGAAGAGATTGTCTTGCTCTCTATTTTTTTATTTATTTTTTTTTTTTTAGACCAACACAATCATTTCAAAATGTTTTGTTTTTATTCATATGCATCTTAAGAAATGTCACGGGTCACTCACCATAGACACTCACCATAGAATTACTCCGAGCTTGATATAGGAAAAACATGTTTAATCATTGACATCCTATGATTGAACTATTGAAAAGAAAGGTACATCTTGTTGGTATGGTTAGTGACTTTCATTTCTCTAAAGCTTTTTTTAGCCGTTTTATCCTTAAGATCGCTTTCATCTCAATGTGATCTTGAATTATCCATGTACTCTTATATTTGAGGTGTCACGATTTTTCTAAAAATTATTTAAAACTAATTGTGCATTAAGGGAAAAAAACGTAATTATGACAAAAAAAAATTAAATTTAATACTAAACTCGTCAATTTTATATCAATTTGAATCATAAATTTTATATTTAAATGAATTGTTCAACTCAAGGAAGGAACTCGTTCTCCTTACCTTCTTGTCTTCCTTCACGAGGTAAAATTCTGTAACTCTGTTTTAGGTAGAGGTGTATACGAGTTGGGTTGAGTTGAGTTGAAATTTCGGGTTGGTGACTTAAGCAACCTTAATAGAGTTCACAAACTCAACCCAACCCCAACCACAATTCAACTCTTATCGGTTTAAATTCATGGGTTATTCATAAAATTCGATAAAGTTGTAAACTTTGAATTTGATATTTCTTCTGTCTCCGAATGTTATGAATTACGGATCTCCACAATAGTATGGATATTGTCCACTTTGAGCATAAACTCTCGTGACTTTGCTTGTCCACTTTCGTCTACGGTCTTTGTCTTAATATATGGTTTGGACTCAAAATGGGCTATTTGGTGTTAGATAGGTCAAAATTTTGGGGCCTTTTTCGTTATGGGCTATTTGGTGTTGTTTTATTAGACCATATGGGAGTCCACCAACTTAAAAACAATTTCATGGTACGACGTTTTTCGCTCATCCCTACTGCCTACCCGTTGGACATGGGAAAGGGATGCAGAAGACATGACTAGTGACTAGAACGAAGTTGTAACAAGGTAACCGTCTTTTACTCGGGAATAAGGAAGCCAAATATGGGAATGAATTAAGCTTTTAAAAGGATAGAGAATTTAATTCTAACAATTGGTCAAACCTAAGATCAAAAAGTCAACCACACATCTTTTACTTGTAGGTAAGGTCAAACTTTTAACAATGTCCCGACATTTCCAATCATTAATATCTTTGTTAGAAAGAATGTTTCTCAACGAGCCTCGTACATACAGTTTCTTATTTGAGATCTCACATTGACCGATAAGGGATATGAAAAATACACCCGACTTAATAAAATTGATATTAAAATTAAAAAATAAATTTTGTCGTAGATTTTATATTATTTATTATTCCATGAAAAAACAATGGATTAAAAATAAAAATAAATAAAAAGGGGGGAAAAATGGGAGCCGTAAATTTAGGGGACGTAGGATTCCTACCAGAAAATTAAATGAGTTTCCGATTCCATCAACCGCCAAAAAGAGAAGCGGTTTTAAGTTTCAGAAAACGACGACGTCTTGAAATGGTTGGTCGACACGTCGTATCGTACAGAAAGGAAATTTTATTTTTTTATTTTTTTTTTAAAAATAAGAAAGTGGCGCGTGGACTGCAGTTTCGAAGAGATGAGAGTGGGGGATTTTCAAGCTTAGGGTCCAAGGAAGAAAATATTACACTTTCCACCTGGCCACTCCCAAATGGAATCCAATGACTTGCCTCCATTTTTCAACTCTTTCTCTCTCTTCTTTTTCTCATCTCTTCAAAATCACGAGATTTTGCTATCACTCTTCTATAATATATATATATAAATATATATATATATATAAATTAATATCTAAAATTTGGTAAAATTCAAATATTAAATATTTCTGGGTCACATGGTTTCTACCCAACTCAATCTTTTCATGGTTTGAGTTGGGTAGTTCGAGTTAGTTGAGTTAATGTAATTTGGACTCGCGTATATAATAATTATCAAGATAAATATAATTCAATGATAATTGACTGGTAATAAGTAACCGATTCAAATTATTATATTTCTTTTTTGGCACGTGTTACATTGGGTAACACATGGTAAAGTGTGGCCAAAACAAAAATTAAAAACGAGATTATTATTATTATTATTATTATTTGGCTTAATTTAAAAAAAAAATTATATATTGCAAATTCAAATAATTAAAAAAAAAAAAAAAGCAGATCAAAATATCGCGATATTTAAAGGAGAAAATAAGAAAGGAAAAGAAGGAGATAGAGAGAAATTGGAAGTACAGTGGACCTGGAATCATCCAACCCTACCTTTTTCCTTCTTCAACCAGGCGCTATCATTACATATACCTCTCTTCCTCTTCCCCTGAATCTCTTCTTTCTCTCTCTAAACCAGAGTTTCTTCTCTCTCTTCTTCTTCTTCCATTTTCCCATTCTGGGCTCTGCAACTTTCCCTTCAATCCCTTCTCGTTTGGGGCCGTTTTTCGCAGCGTGTCTCTGTTTTTGCCTCTGTTTTCATGAGAGCTTGCGATTAGGTGGAATTAATGGGGAAGTACATGAGGAAAACCAAGTCATTAGGCAAAGTTGCGGTCATGGAGGTTTCGCAGACCTCTTTTGGGGTTTTGACTAGGGCTAAGACTCTTGCCTTGCGTCGCCTACAGCAATCTCCGACGCCGTCCCCGTCTCTGCCGTCTTCGGTTGCCTCTGGTTCTTATCTCCAGCTTCGGAGCCGGCGGCTTGTGTTTTCCGGCTATGAATCTAAGAGGCAGAAGCAAAACCCTAAAGAAGACGGCTGCACGAGAAACCCTAGCCCTAGGGTGAGTTCTAGTTTGAGGCCGGCCATGCCGGAAAGGTCTGTCACGCTTGGCCGTGTTAATGATGAAGGGGATCATACGGCGGAGGAGGCAGAGAAATCCGTTGCGAAAATTGCTGAAATTCTTGCGAGGGGGAGCAAGAATGAGATTGTTGATTTGGGTATCGAAGAGGCCTCGTTTGGGGAAAATTTTTTGGATTATGAAAGTAGAGACAGGTGAGATTCTTCTCTCTGTTTTGTACTCTGTGTTGAATTTTCTGTGTTTTTTCCTTTCATACACTTCGTATCTTGGAATTATGCATGACATTAAGCCATTCAGATGATTTTTTCACTATGCAGACGATTTTTTAGTGTTTTTTTTTACATTTTCTTAAGAACATTGTTCTGGGATTCTCTTCCCCACTTATTTTTGCTATTGAAGTGGTAATTCAGGGCTATCATTTTCTTGTTTGTATATCATGTGTTTGTTCTTTTGTATACTCTGCTTTTGCACCCGTTTGATGTATTTGCTCGTTGATTTCTTCTATTTGTCTCGTTCTGGAGGGGAGGAATTTTGAAAAGGCGTTTTACTCTGTCTTGTTCTTCTTTAACGGGTGATGCCTTTGATTGTACCAGGAGCACTAGGGAATCAACACCCTCCAGTTTGATAAGGAATCCCGACATTATCCGAACACCCAGTTCGACTATCAGGCCAACATCGAGCGCAATCGAAACTAACCATAGAAATCGTTACTCATTGAATCGACACATGCCGACAGCTCATGAAATGGACGAGTTTTTTGCTCTTGCTGAAGAAAAGCAGCAACGTTACTTCATTGAGAAGTATGTGAACATGTTTATACTTCTTCCATAACTCGAAAATAACCCGGTATCTTTCGTCAATTAACCGTCTCGATGGTATGATATTTGCAGGTACAACTTCGATCCCGTGAAAGATATGCCACTTCCAGGCTGCTACGAATGGGAGAAGTTGCAACCATAGAAGATTATAGCGAGTCGTTCCATCAGGACTTCGTGTCTGCTTATTTTCGACAGATCCCGGGCTTAGATTTTCGACGTAGGAGGAGGAATTAGTCTAACCTTAAAGGATGATGGTGGTATTTCCTTTTTCCATTATCCTTATTAACTTGTAAAGGAGTAGTAAGACCTCTCAAAACCCAAAAAAGAAGAAAGAAAAGGAACCCCAAAAAGAACATAACAGAGGTTATGAGTCTGACACTAAATACCCATCAAAGTTCATTGTCTATCAAGCCATGTTACTGAGAGGGGAAGGAAAAGAGGGTCTAGTAGTTTAGTTAGTTCAGGCAACTAGGAAACTCTGTGGTACAGATAATTTACTTAGGATTTTTTTTTCTTCCCCACTTTGTACTGATGGAACTACAAATCAACAACCTGTGGAATAAAATACTAACCCTTTGTGTCTCTCTGATGTGTGAAACCATTTGCTGCTTCTGATGTTGTGTTAGTGGAAAAGCTTTATGATGATGAATGAGAGGGGAATCTTATGCCCACCATTAGTTTATTAGTGTTTATGGTAGCACTTGTTTAATGTGATTGGCTGCAGCTTGTTCGTAGTGGTGATGACAAATGAGCCAGACACCGGGTGATGTGCTAGCGAGGAGGCTGAGCTCTGAAGGCGGTGGACACAAGACAGTGTGCTAGCAAAGATGCTGGGCCTCGAGTGGATTGGGGTTAGATCCTGTTACTTAATCTCTCTCCCTATTCTGATTTGGCTGTTAGATATGGGTGGGTGGAACTGTTACCAAATTAGTATTGGGTGAAACTGAGGGATCTTCCATTTCCAATGGGGAAGAGAGAGAGAGAAAGAGAGAGAGAGGGTTATTTTCTTGGGTTTTGAAGTCTTTAGTCTAAAGATTAGAATGCTGAATTCAAAGAGAGCATTCATGGAGAGGTCATTAAATGGTGGACTAAGTACCTTTTTTTCACCCCACCATGCGTCACACTCTTTGAGTCAGTAAAGATGAGTCAAAGGGGAAGTAATTGTCATCTTTAACTAGATTTGGAGTTTACTAAACTGAGTCAAAAAGTGTTCCAAAATGTCTTTATACTTCGAGAAAGTCGACATGTTGCCATCGTAGTCTTAAGAATTAGTAACGTCTTTTACGAGTCAATGGTTAGAGGCTGATAGAGAACTTACTTATCGTTAACTTTTGTACGGTGCTTATGAATAGTCGTGCTCGTGCTCGTGCTTCTAATAATTTAGGGATAAAAAAGAAACAAAATATAAGGACGGGGATGTCACTATTTGGGTTGTACGTAGCCTGTAAGCTGCAAACTGTCCTGTGAAATAGCTGCACAGAATGGTGTCTTTTATTGACTGGGAACTGCAAATCTCAAGCCAGATGAGGCCCAGCCACAAGGATTTGCGCCTCATTCTTTCAACTTTCACATGAGAAAGCAAGCAAGTTGCATGTGTTTGGGTACGATTTCAAGGTGCAGAGGAAGTTAAGTCGTTTTAAAGTTGGATAAACATAAAGAAAAAAACGAGAGTAACGTTGAATGACGACCATAAACTATCGTTAATAAAAGACAACAAAGAATAATAGTATGCAGTACAATGTTAGTGTTGATATAATATTAAACATATAGAAATAAAACGAGCAACATCGAATGACAACCAGATCAGACGGTTGTGATTGACCCAGATTACAGTTAACGCTAAATTCTTAATTGCCAAACCCCTTATGCACCAGCCGGGAATCGAACCCGGGTCTATACCATGATTGGAACGTCATTCTTTATTAAATACTATTTTTAAATGAATAAAAATACCTTAAATATTTTATCTTAAAAATATCAAAAAAAAAAAAAAAACTTTCAAAATTTTCATTAATACCTCCTGCTAAAAAAACATTAAATATTTTGTTTAAAAGTTAGTATTTTAAAACAAATATTAACAATTTTCTAAGGATATTTTAGGGATTTTATTTTTAATTTTGGAGATTATTAAAAAAATTTAAAAATTAGAGACAATTTTTAAGATATAGTGAATTTTAGGATATTTTTATTAATTTAAGAAATTTAACAAAAATAATTTAATTTATAAAGTAAAATTTCAACAAATGTGAGCCATGGGAATTCATTTGCTACACTCGGAGCCACTTGATGACGATGAAACATCACTTTCCAAGTGTTGAATCTCTTTAACTTTCCCAAAAAAATTAAAGGAAAGTTCGTTTTATACTGTAAAGACCTTTCCATTACCATCCATTCGTCAGTTTTATTTGGAGAGTGGAACAAAATAAGGCTGTGGAAACCGCTCCCTAATAGATGCATTTTATTAAAACCTGAAGTTGTGATATTGAATCTTTTGAAACGAAGAATATTAAAACGAGCAACATCGAATGACAACCATAGACCGTGAAGAAAAGTAGTGTACAATATTATAATACTAATATAATGTGAAAGTAGATGATTCGGACTCCAAAATTACAAAAAAAAAAAAAAAAAAAAAAAAAAAAAAAAAAAAAAAAAAAAAAAAAAAAGCTCTGACTGCGCTGCTGAACTCATCACAGAATGATGAGACAATTGCTTAAACTATTTTTTGCACCAGCCGGGAATCGAAACCGGGTCTGTACCGTGGCAGGGTACTATTCTACCACTAGACCACTAGTGCTGGTTGATTGGAATATCATTCTTTATAAAAGTAGTATTTTAAATTAATAAAAATACCTTAAATATTTTGTCCTAAAAATGTCTAAAAACTTTCAAAATTTTCAATAATACCCTCAAACTAAAAAACATCCAATACGATGTTTTAGAGATTTTTTTAAAAGTTTAAAGGATATTATTAAAACTTTTGAAAAATTAGAGACATTTTTTAAGATATACTCGGTTCTTGGATGTTTCTATTAATTTAAGGAATTTAACAAGAATAAACATCACTCCCGAAGCTTTGGCTTCCTCAAAAAAATTAAAGGAAAGTTCGTTTTATACCGTAAAGACATTTCCATTGCCACCAATTCGCCAGTCAGTTAGAGAGTGGAACGAAACATTTGTTATAAGAGCGTGGAAACTGCTATTTAGTAGATACATTTTAAAACTTGAGGTTGACATTAAAACCGACAAAAAAAAAAAAAAAAAAAAATTTAAACGTATTTTTTATTATTATTATTATTTTTTTTTAAGGTGAAGAGTGATATTGAAAATTTTGAAACAAGAATATTACAATTTTATATATGGAAAATGAAAAGGAAAAAATAAAATAAAATAAAATAATAAGGAAGTGAGGAAAAGGAGCTGGCTTGTTGGATAAGTCAGGTTTTGGGAGATCGACAGGTTCGATACAAAAAGCGAACCATTTCAGTAGCGAATCCCCCAATTCTTACTCCATTCCTTCTTCTTCTCATCTCCATTCTTGCTCTCTGTTCCCACAAACTTTCTTCTCATTAGGGTTTGTAAAACCCTAGTTTTGATTTTTGGATTCATTCCTCATTTCCCACAGATCCGAGCTCCTTGCTAGTGTTCTTTTCGTCAAAGCTATGGCGACTTTGGTGAGCTCGGCGGGTGGGCTTTTGGCGATGCTTAATGAGACCCATCCTTCGCTCAAGCTTCATGCTCTGTCGAATCTCAACAATTTGGTCGACAACTTTTGGCCTGAGATCTCAACTAGCGTCCCTATCATGTACGAATTTGCTTTCTCCTTCTTTCTTTTTTTCTTCTTCTTGATGAAAGTTTGCCTTTTAATTTGTTGGGTTCTTGAATTGTGTACTTGGGTGTTGTTGTTTTTGGTTTTCGTGGCTTGTAGGGCTGTTAATTAACGAGGGAGAGAGTTGATTATTTATTTTTGGTGGATTTATGATGGATAAGGCCTAAACTAACAAATATTAGCGGGTGTTCATGTTTCGACGCGTGTTTTTATTTGGTATGAAAATTGGAGTTTGGAGTGCTGAAGTGTTTAACCTTAGAGAAACTCAGCTTGGCATTGGCAAAATTGGGGAATCTTGGGTTAGGCATTGGATTTAAGTTAAGTGGAATCTTGCTTTATGCCGACCAGAATTTTAATTCAGGCTGTTAGTTTAGTTAACTTTTCCTTTAACATTTGGAACCAGAAATTTACTGAGTTTCTTTCGTTGAGTACATGGTCTTCGGGTTATGATATACATGTAATATATTCAGCAATTCCTATGTAAGGTGTCTAGGTTAGCATTCTTCATTTTCAATCTGGCGGGGATAACTCAAAACTCATGGGAATTCATCATTCATGATTGATTACATAGCATATTGTTTATCTTCTTCTAGAAACTGGATGGTTCATCCTGACTATGATCTATGTCCAGCCATTAAATATGAGCAACATATATCTGTGAATCTATGAACAAGTGGAACAATTGTGAGTAGGTTTGAGAGATTGTCAGGTTTAGCTCATCTTTATGGGTGTTAGTTACTTGACCTTTTTGTAGTTATGAGGTTGGTGTTATTCAGCAATTCTTATGTAAGGCGGATTATTTGTTGGAGTTGGAAATCATAGAAGTCTGCCCGCCTCTTGACTCATATTATAGGTGATATTACTGATATGATAGTGCTACCTCTGTTTGTAATATTTGTTTCACTCCTTTTCAGTGAAAGCTTGTATGAAGATGAAGAATTTGATCAGCATCAGAGACAACTGGCAGCATTACTTGTGTCAAAGGTAAATGAGAGCTCTCTCTCTCTTGGCTCTTCTTGGATTCAGATTGTTTTTCTTCACGTGCTATCATGATTCTAAAACACTTTGATTTAAATGCGTGAGAAATGATACACTTTCGACAAGGTGAAAATCCAAACTACCATGAATCGTTGATAACTTCGAGGAGGATCTATTAATTGTTTTGTTTTCCATACATTGATAATAGATTACCCACCTTTCACTCTCAGGTCTTCTATTACTTGGGTGAACTTAATGACTCCCTATCATATGCGCTTGGAGCTGGTTCAATTTTCGATGTTTCTGAGGATACTGATTATGTTCATACTCTTCTAGGTAAGAAAAAATCATATATGTAGATTTTCTACAGAAGTTCAGGTTGTCACTCAGGATGAATCTTAATAATGTCAAATAAAGATAGTTACTTGTTTTTTGGTATTTTGTTAGTAAATTACGATTACCCATGAAATGATCGATATCAATATGGAGATTTTACGGGTCTCAGATTAAGTGAAGGACTTTATATGTTGACATTGATGTTTATTTGCTTGAATTCTCAGCTAAAGCTATCGATGAATATGCTAGTCTTAAGTCTAAGGCAGCAGAGTCAAATTCAGAAGGGACAAATGTTGACCCGAGGTTGGAGGCTATTGTGGAGAGAATGCTTAACAAGTATGTCTTTCTCTCTCTCTCTCTATAGCATGATACAACCCTTTACTACCCTTTCCTTACCATTTGTATATTTAGGTGTATCACGGATGGAAAATACCAACAAGCTATGGGAATTGCAATCGAGTGCCGAAGATTGGACAAACTAGAGGAAGCAATCACAAAAAGTGATAACGTTCAAGGAACTCTATCCTACTGCATAAATGTTTCACACTCATTTGTTAACCTCAGGGAATATAGACTTGAGGTGAGTTGATTTAATCCACTTGCTCATTTGCAATTTTAACAGTTTCTACATTGTTTTCCCATTGTATCAATTTTTCCATTTTTGTGAGTCGCGCAACACTACTTTTATTGTGAAATTGACTGTTACATTTATTTCATAGACTCATAGGTGAGTTTATTGTGCTTATCAGTCTAGGCTGCTTATTATATTGGATGTAAAATAGATTCCAAGACGGAATCCTGGCTTCTCAAAACATACATTATGCATATTGCTTGGTCATGTTATCCATAAATAAGCTTGAGCGTGAGTCTTGGTCTTTCTCATCGTACTTATTTACGGCTGCAAGTGATCCAAAGCTTGGGTAGTTTCTTCTGGTGGGTAACGATTTTGTATAACTTGTCTAAAAGGAGTAGCAGTGCTCAAATGTTTTCGTTATCTTCCTTCCTTCCCTGCCACCTTCTGATTCAATCATGTAATGATAACTGATATGCAATGGTTCAAAACCGGATCGCTATGACTATTTCACCGAATTCATTGCAAAGTATCGTGTTTTATTTTGTTGACTTCCCTTGTCATTTTTATCATTACACGTGTCTTGTGTTTGTTCCCACCATCTCTTTTTCTTTATTGGAGCTCTTGTGTACAACATTGATAGGAAGTAATAAGTTACAATTATAGAATTAAGAAGATTTATTAAATTTGTTTAGAATATATGTTGAATTTGGATGCTTAACAGTTTCTTCTTTCGGAGACCTTAGAATGTCCATATATTCACTCTAGAGGAAACGATTGAGAATTACGGTTTGAGAAAGTTAACCAATTAAAATATGAAATCTGAGGTGTACAATAGGAGAGAGTATTGAGGTTCATGCTTATCTTTCTTGTTTCGTTGTTCCTATAGGTCCTTCGTCTTCTTGTCAAAGTATATCAGAAGTTGCCCTCCCCAGATTATTTGAGCATTTGTCAGTGTCTTATGTTCTTGGATGAACCTGAAGGTGTTGCAAGCATATTGGAAAAGCTTCTTCGATCGGAAAACAAGGATGACACTCTTCTGGCATTTCAAATAGCCTTTGATCTCATAGAGAATGAGCACCAGGCATTTTTATTAAATGTAAGGAATCGACTTTCAAATCCCAAGCCTGGACCTCCAGAAACAGCGCCGCAGCCTGGTTCAAACCTGGAGTCTGCTCAAAATGAGAGTTCTGCTCCTGAGGATGCTCAAATGACTGATGGAAGTTCTGCCCCTAATTTGAATGTACAACAAGTAGATCCAAAGGAAATAGTGTATGCTGAGAGATATACAAAAATCAAGGGAATTCTATCAGGAGAAACATCAATATACTTGACCTTACAGTTCTTATACAGTCACAACAAGTAGGACATTATCTTATTAATGCTTTCCTTTTAAATTAAAGTTCCAGGATTGAAGTATAAAGAGGGTAACTAAATTTCCTTTTACTTTAATTGCCAATAGATCGGATCTTCTCATTCTGAAGACAATAAAGCAATCTGTAGAGATGAGAAATAGTGTCTGTCATAGTGCTACAATTTTTGCTAATGCAATCATGCATGCTGGAACCACCGTGGATACATTTCTCCGCGAGAACTTGGTGAGTCTAATCTTGGACTATAACCTATTCCGTCATTCTGTAATGAACGTATTGGTTTTTTATATTTATGCTGTCTTTCTCTTCTTTATCTAGGACTGGTTGAGCAGGGCCACCAACTGGGCTAAGTTTAGTGCTACAGCAGGGCTTGGTGTTATTCACAGAGGCCATTTGCAGCAGGGAAGATCTCTTATGGCACCATACTTGCCCCAGGGTGGGTCTGGTGGTGGCGGCAGTCCTTACTCAGAGGGTGGTGCCCTTTATGCTCTAGGTCTTATTCATGCAAACCACGGTGAAGGCATAAAACAGTTTCTTCGGGATAGCTTACAAAGTACTAATGTAGAGGTACCCATTCTTGTAAATTTCCTGTCTTGTAGTTGTTGACTTGATGATGGGGGAGTATGGATAAATTTTGGGTATTTGGATTGGTTCAGGTCATACAACATGGTGCTTGCTTGGGTCTTGGTTTGGCAACTCTAGGGACAGCTGATGAAGAGATTTATGATGACATCAAGAGTGTTCTATACACGGACAGCGCTGTTGCTGGTGAAGCTGCTGGCATCAGTATGGGCTTACTTATGGTTGGTACGGCAAGTGAGAAGGCTAGTGAGATGCTTGCCTATGCACATGAGACACAGCACGAAAAGATCATTCGGTAATTATGGTTTTGTTCTCCGGACGAACACTTGTGTTCTATACATCTATTATGTTGTTTTCTTATTTTTATACTCTTGTTACTCAGTGGCCTTGCATTGGGGATAGCCCTCACCGTTTATGGAAGAGAAGAAGAAGCTGATACCTTAATTGAGCAGATGACTCGAGATCAAGATCCTATAATTCGTTATGGTGGTATGTATGCGTTAGCATTGGCATATCGTGGTACAGCAAACAACAAGGCAATCCGCCAGTTGCTTCATTTTGCTGTATCTGATGTGAGTGATGATGTTAGGAGAACGGCTGTTCTTGCCCTTGGGTTTGTCCTCTACTCGGAGCCTGAGCAGGTTAGTGGTCTATCAATTCTTAAGAACGAGTTCTTCCAGCTTAGCAATCTTCTCCCTTTATTTCTTATATTACAAATTCTGATCTCACTTCTTTATAAACTCAGACGCCTCGAATTGTCTCCTTGCTGTCTGAATCTTACAACCCACATGTTCGATACGGTGCTGCTCTTGCAGTGGGCATATCTTGTGCAGGTACTGGCCTGAGTGAGGCTATATCCTTGCTGGAGCCCCTAACATCAGATGTTGTTGATTTCGTACGACAAGGCGCACTTATTGCGATGGCTATGGTCATGGTCCAGATTAGTGAAGCCAGTGATTCCCGTGTTGGAGCGTTCAGGTATGGTCTTTTTATTTTTATATTCTTCCATCTCTATTTTCCAATGAATTTCGAATTTCTTATTTTAGGCGACAATTGGAGAAAATAATTTTGGACAAGCATGAAGACACCATGAGCAAGATGGGAGCAATCTTGGCATCAGGAATTTTGGATGCTGGTGGTAGGAATGTTACTATAAGGTTGTCGTCCAAGACCAAACATGACAAAATTACTGCAGTTATTGGTCTTGCTGTTTTCAGCCAGTTTTGGTATTGGTATCCCCTTATCTACTTTATCAGCCTGGCCTTCTCGCCCACAGCGTTTATTGGATTGAATTACGACTTGAAAGTTCCGAAATTTGAGTTCCTGTCGCACGCAAAACCTTCACTATTTGAGTATCCTAAACCGACCCCCGCGCCCACCACTACATCTGCTGTAAAACTTCCAACTGCGGTTTTGTCAACTTCAGCGAAGGCTAAAGCCAGAGCTAAGAAAGAAGCTGAACAAAAGAGCATTGCTGAAAAGTCATCCGCAGCAGCGGAATCTTCATCCACAGGTTTGAATCCTGCTAAAGGGAAATCATCCGCTGAGAAGGATGGCGACTCTATGCAGGTTAGTTGTCAAATTCTCCCTACCTAGAAAGTTATATGCTATTTCAGCTGTTGTGTTACCTTTTGCTTATAGTTATATAACGTAATCTTCTCTCATTCTTTCAACTCACTTTCAAAAATCTCTCTGCCCCCGTTTTCTAAAACTTTCTTAAACGGGGGAAGAGGCTTTCCTAAAACTTTCTCAAACGGGGCAAGAGGCTCTCTGCCCCCTGTTGCTCGGCTGTAGGCGCCAAGAAAAGTGCGATTGTGATTTCCTGTTTTCTTGTGTTTTATATGTGTATAGATAAGATCGCCCATGCCCGTCTATCGTATGCTGCATTTCGTGTTCACATTGATTATAGCTCTGCATTTTTTCTTAAGTTTTTACTGTAAAAGAAACTATGACAATATTGGGAACATGTTCTTTGGCCTACTACGGTGACAGGTTGACAACCCACCTGAGAAGAAAACAGAACCTGAGCCCTCTTTTGAAATTCTGACCAACCCAGCCAGAGTAGTTCCTGCTCAGGAAAAAGTCATCAAATTTCTAGAGGAAAGCAGATATGTTCCAGTGAAGTTAGCGCCGTCGGGTTTTGTTCTACTGAGAGACTTGCATCCTTCTGAACCCGAGGTGCTTTCTCTAACCGACGCACCATCATCGACAGCCTCACCTGCCAGTGGCTCAGCAACTGGGCAGCAAGGTTCGGGATCAGCCATGGCTGTAGACGAGGAGCCTCAACCACCCCAGCCGTTCGAATACACCTCATAATCAACCACCTCTTAATTTGTTTTCGACATGGCATTGATATCACTTATGCAATCTTAGCACAGGTAAAGCGCAAGATATCGTCGAGTTAGGTTGTCTGGATGTGCTACCGATAATGATGATCTTTGGGACTCCCTATGTATGAACTGTATTTTTTCTTTCTTTTCCTTGTATTGATGTTTCAAATTCTAGGAAGAAGGGAGTGGGAATTATGTATGGAAAGCTGAAGTCAATCTATGCTCGAAAGTGTTCGATGCCTTTTAGGACGAGACATTATTGTCGCCGATGGTTTCGACGACTGAAGAGCTCAGCGGTACTTGTTTACTTCTAGTATAGTTCTCTCTTCTCGTCGTCCCCTCGGCTTTCCATATGATACCCTTATTTTGTGACTTACTCCAGAAAAATGGTAGAAGGATATTGATGTGGTTTCCTTGTTTAATTTAATCACATTTTGAGCAATGGGATTCTACTCATTGTTTTTCCTAAGCTATTCTGTTTGCGACAAAATCGCCTCTTTCAAAGCTAGAAAAATAAACCCGAAATGAGGGACCTAATAACAGTAAAAGGATTATGAGAGGCCCAATAAACATAAAAAGCCCATGAAAAAGAGCTCAAAATAAGAGGCCCAATAAACTGAAGCCCATGAAAAATATGAATGAAAGGCCCAATAAGAGTGAAAAAGCCGCTCAAATTGTGAGGCCCAATAGGAATGAAGAGCCTGTGAAAAATAGGCTCAAAACGGGAGGCCCAATAAGAAAGAAAAGCCTGTGAAAAATAGGCTCAAAACGAGGCCCAATGAAATTAAAAGCCTGTGAGAAAGAGGCCCAATAAGAATGAGAAGCCCATGGAAATAGGCCCAAAATGAGAGGCCCAATAAAATTTAAAGCCTGAGAAATAGGCCCAAGATGAGAGGCCCAATAAGAATGAAGCCCATGAAAAATAGGCTCAAAACTTGAGGCCCAATAAGAATGAAAAGCCTGTTAAAATGGGAGGCCCGATAAGAATGAAAAGCCTATGAAAAAATAGGTCCAAATTGAGAGGCCCAATAAGAATGAGGCCGTAATGCAACCCTTACAATAAAACCCTAGCAATTCAGTCCTCCCAAGTAAAGAAGACGAATTCCGGCCGCTCGGGAGTTATTGCACAGAGAAGATGGTGTCCGGTTCCGGTATCTGCGCCAAGCGCGTCGTCGTCGACGCAAGGCATCATATGTTGGGAAGGCTTTCTTCCATTATCGCCAAAGAGCTTCTCAATGGACAGAAAGTTGTCGTTGTCCGATGCGAGGAGATCTGCATTTCCGGTGGATTAGTCCGCCAAAAGATGAAGTACATGCGTTTCTTGAGGAAGCGCATGAACACCAAGCCCTCTCACGGCCCCATTCACTTCCGTGCCCCCGCTAAGATCCTCTGGCGCACAATTCGTGGGTATTGTTTTGCTCTTTTCTTAACCATTTTATATATTTTCGATTTGGTTCTTCACGATTGGGAATGAACATTCCGACTGGGGTTTTGTAGGATGATTCCCCATAAGACTAAGCGTGGTGCGGCGGCTCTTGCCCGTTTAAAGGCATACGAGGGTGTTCCTCCTCCGTATGATAAGATAAAGAGGATGGTCATCCCTGATGCTCTTAAGTAAGCTGTGATTTGTGGGTTTATGTTTCGATGTTTTTTTTAGTCTGATTGTAAGATCGTATATTTACAAATTGGTTACATTTCTTTGGCAATTCAGGGTTTTGAGGCTTCAAGCCGGACATAAGTACTGCTTGTTGGGCAGACTCTCTTCCGAGGTGGGATGGAATCATTATGATACTATCAAGGTGAGAATATTATCTGTATTGAAATTAGTCAGCTATGTCTTAATAAATTTCATTGTGAATGTTTTTACGAGTTCATTTTGCTGCTTGTTGGGCTGAGTTATGTATGCTAATCTTGCTTGGTGGGTTTCATTTGTTCACCTATTTTATTGTTTTGTCATAGGTTTTATATTCGCTTCTTCCTGGTGATCTTCAATTTCTAGTATTGTTTTGATCATACAACTTTGAACTTAATTATGAATATCTTAGTGGGGAAACCATTAGATCATGATAAAAGGGGCTAAACCAACTGTAACGACCTTTCCCATCAAGATTTTTAAAACGCGCATCTGCTATGGAGAGTTTTTCACACCCTTATAAAGAATGCTTTGTTCTCTTCCCCAACCGACGTGGGATCTCACAATCCACCCCTCTTTGGGGTCAGCGTCTTCACTGCACTTGTCCCCTTCTCCAATCAACGTGGGACTTCCCAATTCACCCCATTTGGGTCCGCCCTACTTTTCAACCTTAATTATGAATTGAAGCACGTATAACCATAGTTGGGTTAAGCAAATATCTTAGCGGCGGGAGATTGTTAGTTATATTTGGCCCGTCCTTTCTCCTTGTCCCGCCCTTCATCTATCGATTCCACCCGATGATTTACCCGTGATTTAGAAGGTAAGTTCTTGAATATTGATATCTTATTCGAATGCAGGAGCTTGAGAGGAAGAGGAAGGAAAGAGCTCAGGCTGCATATGAGAAAAAGAAACAGCTAAATAAGCTGAGAATTAAAGCTGAGAAGGTTGCGGAGGAGAAGCTTGGACCCCAACTTGAAGTCATTGCTCCTATCAAATACTAATTTTGTGTTTTCGACTTCGGAAACAGTTACTTTCTTCAATTTTGGTAATACTCATCACTATTAGTAGACAATGATACTCTTTGTATGCTTCTAGAATTCTTCAGTTTAGTTTAAGTTTATGATAATTTATGTTATGTTAGTAGATTCATCATGCCTGTTTGTTCCAAACCAAAACATGTTTGATTACTTGGTTGTGCATTTGATCATGTCTGAACTCCTCAGCAGTTGTTTTCTCAAGCTAAAGCTAAAAAATGGTCTTTTCAGTGTGGGGTAAACTAGAAAATAAGAACGGGGTTAACCCGACCTACCTCCAAGTAGGGTTACGATCTTACCCAACCAAACCAATGATGTGTTCTGACTTATGAGGATTGGTATTTGAGATTTATGATATTTTAGTATTAATGTAAAGAACAACATAACACAACTGAAAAATAGTGGCTTGGGTTTGACTGTGAACTCTTGAGTTGAGTAGGGAATATTTTATGTTTGTAATCGAGTTTAATGATGCGTTTGGAAGTTGACTAATCCATTTTTCACTAACCCTTTATCGGAATTCATGTATTGTATTTATTTATTTATTATTTATTTTAAATACTTTTTTTCTTATTTAATTTCAGTATTAAATTGTATAATATGTTTTATTTAAGAATATGGGGGAAACATGAAAAGATTGATTGGGATTTGAGGGTTGGAAAAGTGGGTTTTAGAGTTGGGTAAGCACTCAAAGCAATGGCCTTTTTGTTTTTATTGGTTGTTTGGGTTGGAAGTCTAAATTTCAATTATCCTACCACAAAAATAATATAATTACTCAACATCCAATAAAAATAAATTTCATATTCATATTTAATTAAACATTTAATACATAATTGTATAATTTCATATTCATATGTAAATTAGGGTCTTATGATGTCCTAAATAAAATTATAAAAAAAAAAAAAAACACACAAATTTGAAGTCGGAATAAAAACCTATATCATATATCATATTCGAACCCGTTGACGTACTCATATCAATCAAATTAATTCTGATTTTATCAATAATTTAACATGAAATTGGCCCACAAAGAAAAGTGCAAATTACACCTTTTGCAATTTGTATTCTAGCTAATGCAATTACGAATTTATCCCTCGTTATATAAAATTTTAACAAAATAACTGCATTCACAGACCCACATAGTAATTTTCTTTTTACATATTATAATTTAATTAAATATAAAATATAATAATTTCGTTTTTTTTTTCTTTTTTTTTTTTGCTTTGCTTTCACAAATTCGGGAGAATTAACGTTGAATAATTATATGGACTTGGTCTAGTATTTATCTTATAATATTCTAAAATAAAATTCGGCAAAAAAAAAAAAAAAATTAATAGTCAATGTTTCTTTATTCTCAAAATTGAATATACACGTTGGAAATATCGTTTTATCACTAATTTTCATTGGCAAAAACCTAACTAATATACTATTATATATATTAAAATTAAACGATTATTTTAGATAAATAAATTAAATAGGACTATGCATGATTAAATTTATAATTTTACCTAATAATTTGATCACTGTAATTAATAATTCTTATAATTATATTTGACTTATAAATTTTAAATTTGAGATTCATAACTATCATATTCGTTAATGTTATTATTTAAATATTCAATGACGATTTAACGATGTGACACAAAAATATATTAATTAAATAAATATGAAAAATAAAAAAATAAAATCAATGGTGACGAGTTAAAATACATTTCCTTGTTCATTATATATATATATATAATAATTTTCTAATGGTATCAAATGATTATTAAGAACATGTAGGCAAAATTGAATGTTTGGGCATAAAAAAAATCTTCCAAATTTGACAATTTACCCTCAAAGATTTGAAATCGGCTCAGTTCGGCCAATTTCACGTTTGATCAAATTTGGTAGGAACATGTTTGAAGAAATCAAAACCCAGAAAATAAAATTCAGCTGGATTTGGTTTTGAGCGTTGAAATTCAAATGGCATCTATAGAAACCCCACGACTTTTCTTTGTGTATTCATTTATCTGACGCTGGCCAATCAAGAAAACGTCAGGCTTTTTGTAAGATTCCTAAATCTCTCTTTTCAACAGTCAATGGCCTCTGAAGATTCATGGGGCGGCAGGTTTTTGTTCTACTTCCACTTTCTGACCTTTTATGCAGTTTTGAGTAAATTTTCTGATCTTGGTTACTCTCGATTCGCTTGCGTTTTGATATGAACTCTATGAATACCTCAATTCTCTTATGAACTTTGCATTATTTACTGTTTGTTTTCTGAATTGTTTGAGTGTGTAAGACTGAATTCTGACATCATGACTTTTGTACTCAAGATGTTCGATGAAATGCCTGTGTGGTAATCATGCGAGTTAAAAAGGCAGAAGAGCCTTTTATTGATTATGCTGCCATTATTTAGAACCAAGTATGGATTGTTTCCCGTTTTTTTATTGCATTTCAATGATTAGATTGGAAAAGGCTATTGGTCTAAGGCTGTGGACGTGCAAGAAGAACACAATTGACTGCTACCTTGATACTCAAAATGGAACATCAAAAGACATACTAGAATGTTATCTACATTACAAAATATGAACAAGAACTCTGTGTAGAGATCAAAGAGAGAGAGAAAGAGAAAGAAGAGAGAGTTTTTCACTGTATTCCCAGAGCTTGGATCCTCTTAACCAGTGACAGAGAAGTTGCATTTCTCTGTTTCCAACCTTCTATGCTTTCCATTCTTTGTTCTTTAGAGAAGCATTGGTCATTTCCGTCTAGTATTTTAACTATCTGCCTCATTTTTGGTCTTGAATCTGGGTTTGAATGAGTGCAAGTGATTCCTAATCTCAGCAGTCTCATCAGTTCTTGGTGGTTGTAATCTCCATCCAGTCTTATATCAGCTAATTCTTCCAGTGGTCTTTTCCGGGAGAGGAATTCATGGACCTTCCACACTAGCAATACCTCTGGACGACGAAAATCAACGGCCATTTGTCCCGTTACCACCTCGAGCACCACTACACCAAAGCTGTATATATCAGCTGTCGCGATAGCATCCCCAGAGTCTAGATACTCCGGCGACATGTACCCGAAAATCCCGCGAGCTGATTTGCTTTTATCTATGGTTACGTGATGATTGCCATGCTCGTTTCTTGTTAGGAATTCTGCAAGAGCGAAAGAACTCAGCCTTGGGTTAAGATCAGGATCTAGTATAACAGCTGATGAAGTGATGTTCCTGTGGATGACTTGTTCATCCCATTCCTCATGAAGATACAGAATTGCAGAAGCCAGAGATTTGATAATGTTGTATCTATGGCACCATTGTAAAGCTCCTTTGTCATGGTGGAAAAGCAGGTGGCTCAAGAGACGGTCAGCTGAATAATCATACACCACAAGCATCTCCCCTTGTTCTGTGCACCACCCACGAAGCTGAATCAAGTTTCTATGGCGAAGCCGGCCTAAGTTTAGGAGTTCATTCGAGAATCTCTCCCTTAGCGCAGGACAAGTTTTCATTCCAAGCCGCTTCACTAGAACATGGTGGCTGCTGTCAAGGAAGCCATGGTAGGCAGTTCCGAAATCGAGCTCGGCCACCCGCTGCGAATCGGAGAAGTTATTGGTGGCTGAAATAATCTCCTTGAATGATATTTCTCTTGGAGTTTCAATCATTTGAATGGTTTTTGATCTGTCAAGAAACCTATCAGAATTGTTGGTATAATTGTTATTGATGCCATTCTCAGCAGTCATATATATGGTTTCTCCATTGGCTGATGCAAAATCTGAGCAATTAACTGTGATTGTTGTTGTGTCTGATCTTGTCGCCGTGGTTATGCTGCTGCTAGTGCTTCTAGTTGTACTGCCACCGGTGGGGGAAGACAGAGAAATGTACTGAGGATGAGACTGAAACGACGGCAGAGCCGGCAAATTCCCCATCAGACCACCGGAAAATGCTTCCACAACCCATTTCATACTTGGCCTATACTGTGGGCTATGGAGTGTACAGAGAAGACCCAAATGGATCAAACGCTCCATTTCAATCAGGTTATAAGACCCATCTGGCAGCCGGCTATCACCGGCGAGCAGCAGCGTACCGTCGTCGGAGAGCTTTCGAATCCAATCGAGCAAGATAATCTGATCATCAGGACATGTAAGGTCCACTGCCCGCCGCCCAGAGATCACCTCAAGAACCACAATTCCAAAGCTGAAAACATCAGATTTTGCAGTGGCAATGCTTCTTTTCTGGAAACTCTCCGGTGGGAGATACCCAATTGTGCCGCCTATTTTGGTGGTTTCCACCAGTCGGAACTGGTGGTGGCCCATCGATGGCATCCTGTATTGGTACTCAAGTTCATGTTCTAACCACCTTGCCAATCCGAAATCACCAAGCCTAGCGTTATAATTGGAATCAAGCATCACGTTGCTGGTTTTAACATCTCTATGAATGATCTGAGTCTCTAATTTCTCATGAAGATAGAACAGAGCAGCAGCCAAGCCACTCACGATTTTCACTCTCTGTTTCCAGCTCAGATCCGTCCCGCCGTTCTCCGGCCGCCGGAAAAGTGCTCTGTCTAAGCTCCGGTTAGGCATATAATCATAAACAAGAAATAGCTGGTCATCATGAACACACCACCCCCGAAGCCGAACAAGATTCCGATGCCGGAGATGGGCCACCGCCACCAGCTCCGCCACAAACGTCTTCTCAAACTTCTCCCCTTTTTCAGCCAAACATTTCACAGCCACCAGAGTTCCATCACTAGGCAAATTCGCTCTGTAAACTTTCCCAAATCCCCCACTGCCAAGAATTTCCTCTGCACAGAACCCTTTGGTTCCAATATAAAGCTCCGCAAAGCTGAAGATTCTGGGGTTGTCACCGCCGACTTTCTCAGAAAGCTGCACCCCATCGGTGTCGTGAAACACACCGCCGCCACCGACGGACGGCGTCAACTGTGTGGATCCGCCGTAGCAACAGGAAGTAGCCCTTTTGAGGTCTTGGAATTTGAAGAAGGAATCTCGGAGAAAGGCTTGAAATTGAGACCAACAATCTCGATTGCGATGCTGTTTGTTTTGTTGTTGTTCATTACTGGGTTTTTGAAGCTCTTCACGATCAAACGGCTGGACTTCGTTGAAGTCCGCCGGTTTAAGGAAACAGAGGCGGTTAAGTTTCATGTTTGATGAAGAAGAAGAAGACAGGGAAGAGATAGTGTGGACATGAAGGGAGGTTTTGGAGGAAAGGTTTGAACTTTGGCATATTTGTATTAATTTTGGGTTTTATTTTTAATTTTTTTAATTTTTTTAATTTTTTAATAAAAAGTTGTTTGGTTGCATGGTTGAGTTGAATGTCATCAAGTAGCCAAATTAGAACCCACTTTTTAATTAATTTATTTATTTTTTAAATTATCAGAATAATAGTCTTTATTTTTCCAAAAAGGTAATTAAAAAAAAAAAAAAAAAAAAAAAAAAAAAG
>NC_036654.1:1655582-1691292 GCF_002806865.2 Cucurbita pepo subsp. pepo
TTTTTTTTTTTTTTTTTTTTTTTTTTTTTTTTTTTTTTTTTTTTTTTTTTTGCCAAATTAAAAAAATATTTTTTAATTTTGTAGTTTCATTAAAAAATTTATAAAAATTAAAAAAAATAAATAATAAATAAACTCTTAAATTTAAGAAATAAATGTTAAAAAATATCTTACCAGCGGTAAATATTTTATTTCAAAAGTTTTATTAACCATCTTAATTTTTAAATTTTTAAAAAATAGCGTTAAAAAGTTTAGAAGTAATCGAGGTAACAAAATTTTGAACTTTTTTTTATAAGGATAAAATATGTTAATACTATATTTTAAATTTAATAGATATTTTTTTAGATATATTACTAAGTATATATTTTTAAACTTTTTAAAAAATTGAAGGGTATTAATGAAATTTTTTAAAAATTGAAGGGTATTAATGAAATTTTTTAAAGTTCAAAAGTATTTTTGAAAGACCGTTAAAATTTCAATACTATTTTTTAAATAAAGAACTAACGGTTTCCTTTAAAATTTTAAAAGTATTTTGTAGACTATTTTAAAAGTTTAAAGAAATTATTAAAACTTTTAAAATTTTATGGGTATTTTTTATTTTATTTTATTAATTTAGCTTTTTTTTTTCTCCATAAATGATGGTTTATTTGACTAAAATTACTTCAAAAATAATAATAATAATATGTTAAAACTATGGGCAATTCTAGAGAGATTGAAAATAATAGCGCGTTTATAATTTTTATTTGAACCAAACATCTAATAAACTATTAATACTATCTTTTATTTCGAAAAAAATAATAATTATATATATCAAATTCTAAACTCGTGAGTATAATCTTCACATTTAAAATCGAGATAGTAATGTAACTATGTCATAGAAAAATATCGAAGCTATCAAATACCGAATCTAGACTCTAAATTCTGATCCTAAAATTATTCACAAATAAGTGTCCGAGCCATTATTCTTTTTACCAAACTTATACGCAGTCCATTTTAAGTAAAGAATTACACTTAAAATTTTATTTTTTTCGATAGAGTGAATCAAGAAATAAACGCGTTAGTATATATCAAGTCGAGAAAACGCCAATCTAAATGACACAATCAAACTAGCATTTTAACTTATGTGTCGTGTCGAGTACAACATTAGTCGAATCACGTTAAATGAACATAAAAACGCTGGAACACTCTATTTCATAATAATTTTAGTTTTATTTTTGAATAATCGGTTTATTTCCTCACGCGATTTTAATGAAATATTTGAATTATTAACCAAATTTAAAAAATAAAACCGTTTAAGTAATCTAATATTATTTTCTTAAAAAATAAAAATTTAAAGATAATGACGTGGAATTGGAGTAGCTCGAACTATTTAATAAGTATTATTTAAAAACAATTTAAATCATCATGACAAGCTTTTAATTTTAAGGAAAGTAAAAGTCAAAGGAAGACGGTCCACATGGGAAAGCGGTCCGGTCCAAAACGGCTGACTAAATAATGGCGGATTACCCGGCTGTCAGAAACTTATCCTCCTGCATGTACAGTCACGTTAATCACGGTCCAACCACAACCGTTCATTGCGTGGATCCTGACTGTCAGCCTTCATTCTAACTGTCACAGTCCCTCCAACCATTATTTAAAATAATTATATACCAAAGTTTGGCTCATAAAATACAAATCAAAGCTACGCGTAAAGTTTTTTTTTTTTTTTTTTTTTTTTTATTGTTTAATTATTTCATTCAATTTTTATATTTAATTTCAATGATTTGTGGGAGAATGTTCAAACAGCGTGACAAAATTCTATACATTGAATAATATTTATATTAATTAATGCAACAATATGGAAATTATTTAATATAAATAATAAATTAAGCATAACTCGACGAACGAACAAATATTTAAAAATATACATGAATTAAAAGCAAAACTAAAAGTTATTATGTCCCGTTGTTATCTATTGTGTTCGGGTTTTAAACGTAAATTGAGTTGACACGTGTCTAATTTTGATCACTTAAAGAGGGTAGTGATTAGGGCTCGTTCAAAGAAAAAGTACATCAATCACATCTAAATTAGAGCGATCATGAAAATAGAATGATTGAGGAAGACGTAAAATAATTGAAACTTTTCGTTTTAGGAGCGAGAAACAGTAATGTGGCTGTAATATCCCAAGCTCACCGCTAGTAGATATTGTCCGCTTTTGCTCGTTACGTATCGTCATCAACTCCACGTTTGTTAATAGTCGGGTAACAGGTGAATGCTTAAATTAATTATATTTTAATTAAAAAAGTAATTTTATTGAAAAGAAAAATAATTTTTTATTTTATTTTTGAAGCATTTATTTTATAAGTTCACAATTGCTTTTGCTTTATATGTTGGTTGAAAGTTGGAGTTGGGCTACCTACTCTTTGTATTTAATAATATAATAAAATTAAATGCATTTTTTAAATTCTTTTTTAAGCAAAATATATTATTTAATTTTAAAAACACATTTGTCTTTACTCTCTTTAGTGGGAAGGAGATGAAATCCCTTCAACCAACCTTTGTTAATTTTTGTCTTTTTGCCGAATAAAATAACCATGGTTAAAAAATTAATTAATTAAATAATAATTATATTATAAATTAATTATCCCTCCATTAAACTAAAAAATAAAGAATATCTTAAATATATAATATATTATTTTTTATTTCTAACCATTTCTATTTATAATATATAATAAAATAATGATTTAGTTATATTTTTGACACATAAAAAGACTTAAAAGAATTGAGAGTTACTATTTATAAATTTTATTTTTTTATCATCGTTAATTAATTAATTATTTATTTTTTTATTTTTTTTAATTTAAAAAAGGTAGGTTTAACTGTTCAACCAAATGTTTCAATTACAAAATTTTAAAATATTATTTTTACCCATTTTTTCTTTTTGGATATTTATTAATATAAATTTAATTTTCCCACCAAATGAGTTTGAAATTTAATTTATTTTCAAATTTAATATTATTCTTAGATACTTGATTAAAGAAAGCTTCAAAGTGGTTGACATAAATTACATGTTAAACTATTGATAACAAAAGCTAGAGATGTAAAAAAAAAAACAAAAAAAAAAAATGATGTTTTTCTATACGCTCGTAAGTTGCTTAAGTAGGTAATACTCATTCAACAATTGTTGCCCATTTGTGCTAGCTACTTATTTTTTCGAATTTTGTATATCTTCAGAAGAACGGGACTGAAATGTGCTTGCAAATTACCGTGATCGATGCTTAAGCCGCGAGTCAAGTATCGGTGAGGGTAATTTGTGTCAACCCGATAGACAATGTTGTTGTCTATGTGCTCGTAAGTTGTTCAATTAGGTGATATTCATTCAACGATTGTTGCCACGGTTTCGAATTTTGGTGCGTTCGTGAAAAATAAAAAAGGTGGGTTTTTGGTTTTCCACCATTTACAATAGTTTCCACAATGATCCTTTTATGATTTATAATTATTTTTGAAGTCCTTTTGTGAGTGGTTGTATTCAACTTTTAGGGTTTTGTAGCGTTGAAATTTAAACACAAAAGGAACAAGAAGACAACAATGCTGTTCCTCGTGCAGACATAAAAAAAGATATTGTTGGAATTTTGTATGAAAAAATCAATCCATTTGATATCCCTAAACCTTCTCTTTTTTTGTTTCTCTTATACAATCATCATTTTTATTAACTTATCTTCTATCAAATCATCGTAAATTTTTTAATTTTTAAAAAATAATTTTGACATAAAAATCATACTCAATTAGATCTAAGAACTCTCGTAAAGGTTGCATAACTCAACTGATATAAAATACACGACATTCAACGATGATTTAAAAAACTTTTATAATAAATTAATATTTATTTTTTTATTATCATTTCAAAAGTTTGGTCAAACCCATTTAAAAAAATAAATTTTTAATTCAATGAAATATTTAATTATAAGAAAGATAAATAATAATAGTAATAATATTCACCCAATTTATTGAAAATTTAATTTAAAAAAAAAAAATTGAAAATCTCTAATCAATTACTCTAAATATATGAACATGAAATTAAAAATAAAAACCAAATTTGAACCGATAATAAAGAAAAGGGCTTTCGTGGGTAGGCCCACTGGGCTTTGATGGGTGGACTGAGAAAAGGCCCAAAGGTTACAAGGGCCCAAATCCTCAGGGTGAACTCATCAACCTTGAGCCGACCTCCCTAATCGAAACGTTCGAGAAGAACTCGATGCTAGTGTGATACTTGACAAAGAAACAGTCTCGTATATTTCCATTTTAGATGATAATATATATTTTTCTATCGAATTTGAACCTTAAAAAAAATACTAATTTCCTCTCGACCAATATTAAAAAAAAAAAAAAAAAAAAAAACTCAATAAATGTGGTCCTCTTAATTTTACATTTATTATCACTATAAAAATTCTTTTAAAAACTATATTTAATATTATTTCACAAATTAAAAAAAAAACCATTAAATCATTAAAAAAAATTTGAATTAATTTTTTTTAGTATGTAGTTGAAAAAAATGAAATAATAAAGTAAATACCAAAATAATGAAATTTAAAAGAAAAAAACCGAAAAAAAAAAGGTTATAAATACAATTAATAACAGTTTTGAGGATGAAGAACGAACCCGAACGCCCCGCCATAACGTATTCCTCATTTTCCTCCATAACTTCCGTATTTTTCAATTCCTAATTTGCCCTTCTCCTTCATCCAATGCTCTCGGTTACTTCTTGTTCTTGGTTTTCTATCGCATCAATGTCCTCTTAATTAGCACTGGTTATGGTTAGTTCTAATCCTTTCTTCTTTTTCATAATCTTTCTATTCTTTTCTTTTTTTGGGCATTTATGAATTTTCAATTCATCTTTTCTTCTCTTTATCTCTAAAGTAAGTATCCTTTCATGAATTTTTTTTTAAAAAACGACTGTTTATTTTGTCATTTCATCATCTGGATTGTTTGCATTTTGCATTTTCATAATTCATTTCAATAATACACTGTTCGAACACGGATTTAGTAACCATTAATTTCTACTCTGATTCGTGTTTTTCAATGTGGGGTTTCTTTATTTTAATGAATGGTTTCTTGAGAAATCTGCAAGTTTTGAAATCTGATATGGTGTCAGATAATGGGGAAATAGGGAGAAGAAGAAGAAGAAAAGAAGAAAAGAAGAAGAAGAAGAAGAAGGAAAAGTGCTTTTTGGCTTTGTCAATATAGAGGAGACAATTGTTTAATACCCATTAGATATCTTTGGAATGTCAGGGAAACGTCAATAGCTCTGTACTAGGCCTGAAACTTTCCCTGTGAGAGGGATTTATTGCAATGGCGCTTCTCTTAGCCTCCTTTTTCTAGCTTCTTTTTTCTAGTTCCTTGGGTTCAGCCCCCTTGGTTCTCTGAGATCAATTCATGGCTGTGGCAGCTTTGCTGCTGAGCCATTTTCTTTTTTGGGTCCTTGAATGCCTACCTTATTACTTGGAGTTATTTCATCTGTTCAGGTAGTTGTGGTGTTTCTTGTTATCTCAGTTCTAAACTTCTAATTTCCTTGAGGTTTCTGTTGTTTTTGGCCATTTATGAATCTTTGCATGCGATGTATAGTTAATTCAATCTTTGCATGGGTTATGAATCTCCATGAAGTTTCTGTTTGTATGCTATATAAAGGGAATTGTGGGAAGATTATCTTGGTGACTGGAGGAGAAGAATCAAAGCTGTTTATACATGTCTCTCTCTGATTTTCTCTATTGGTTTAAAAACCTTCCTGTGAGCTGCCTTGCTGTTGGTATTGTATGGTTTAATGGTTCAAGTATATAATACCCATATTCTCAGGGCATTCTTCAGCTTTCATTGTGGAACGAGTAAATAACATTGCATACTCAACGGCTATTGATACTTCTTGGATGTGAGGTAGACTGAATAGAAGTCACTGATAGTTCTCCATCCATTTGGGGCATATCATTGTTGCATCTGTTCATTTTGTTAGCCTATGACATTCATTATAAACGTGATTCCACATTGGTTGGGAGATGAATGAAACATTCGTTATAAGGGTGTGGAAACCTCTTCCTAGAAGATGTGTTTTAAAAACGTTGAGGGAAAGCCTGAAAGGGAAAGCCCAGAGGACAATATCTGCTTGTGGTGGGCTTGAGCGGTTATTAATGGTATCAGAGCTAGACATCGGGCGATGTGCCAATGAGGAGGCTGAGCCTCAAAGGGGGTGGACACGAGACGGTGTACCAGTAAAGATGCTGGACTCCAAAGGGGGTGGATTGGAGGGGGGAGGGGTTCCCACATCAATTGGAGAAGGGAACGAGTGCCGATGCTGGGCCCGAAGGAGGGTGGATTGTGAGATCCCACATCGGTTGAGGAGGAGAATGAAGCATTCTTTACATGTGAGTGGAAATATTTCCTTAGTAGACGCGTTTTAAAAACTTTGAGGGGAATGCTGAAAGAGAAAGCTCAGAGAGGATAATATCTGCTAGCGGTGGGCTTGGTGTACAATACATTAGCGTTTCTGCCCTTAAGAATGAGCACAATTACTATACATTTTGGGGGTTTCTTGTCGTTCAAAACCTTTAGACAGCCAATGGTTCATATCTTTTCCCAACTTTAGGCATGGGGATTTGGGGTAGATTCATTTATTTCATCATTTTTCACATGTACCCATTACAATTGAATTAATCAGATGTAAGTATCACACACTCTCCATTTCTACTTCCACCTTAGTTTCTAACATCATTATGATTCAAAAGGCCTCTCATTTGAGATTTGTTCAACCTTTTATTGCTGTAGTGTTGTCTTCAAATTTTGTTTATAACACTGTGAGATATGTGCTTGCAGAGTTGATCGGTTGATGGTAGAAGAGGAAAGAACTGAAGCAGGCTGGGATAGCAAGAAGGAGTTGACCATGACATCGACTTCTTCTGCTGGGGGGAAGCAACTGGCCGTGGTTGAAGCTCCTTCTAACTGTGTTCCATACCCGCCACCGCAAACGACGTATGAGGATCTCATAGCCGATCCCAAGCTCTTTATGGCGTCCTTGGAAAAGCTCCATTCTATTATGGGAACCAAGTTCATGTACTTTTCTTCAAAATCTCCTCTTTTACCTGCCTTGTATTCCTGGTCTTGACATGGAAGTAATGTATGATTTTGCTTGTTTGAAAGATTTTTCAAACAAGTTCATGCACTTCTTATGTTTCACTTTCACCTCCCAAATGCAGGATCCCCATTATTGGTGGGAAAGAACTGGACCTGCATCGGCTTTTCGTGGAGGTCACTGCTCGTGGTGGCCTTGAGAAGGTAAAATAGACTTGCTATGAATATTGTGATCAATATTTTCATTTCTGAAACTTGATGATTGATATTTAGAGGGCATATATAAGGTGTTTATTTGAGTCTATTTCCAGCTTTTTCGTTCATTTGTATGATTGTTGAATATCTTTAGAAGGCTGTGGTTTTTTACTCTTCAAGTGATCAGTTTTGATGCTATAATCCTTTCTGAAAAAAGGGCTTGGGTTCTAAAAGAATGTTTCGTTCCTCTCTCTAATTGATTTGAGATCTCACAATCCACCCCTTTAGGGGCTCAACTTCCTCGCTAGCACACTGCTCGGTGTCTACCCCCCTTCAAGGCCCAGCGTCCTCGCTCGCACACCGCTCAGTGTCCACTCCCTTTGAGGCTCAACGTCCTCGATGGCACACTGCTCAGTGTCCACCCACCTTCGGAGCTTAGCATTCTCGTTGGTACACCGGTGGAACCTAGCTCTATACCACTTGTAACAGTCCAAGCCCACTGCTAGTAGATATTGTCTTCTTTGGGATTTTTCTTTCGAGCTTTCCCTCAAACGCGTCTGCTAGGGAGAGGTTTTCACACCTTTATAAAGAATGCTTTGTTTCTCTACGTAGTCTGTTAGGGAGAGGTTTTCACACCTTTATAAAGAATGCTTTGTTTCTCTCTCAAATTGACGTGGGATCTCATAGAATCTCATGCATAGCTCGTTGGGTGAATGGATAAAAGTTGAATCGTTCTAGTTAACATCTGTTGAAAATTTGGCAGGTTATAAGAGAGAGAAGATGGAAAGAAGTAACTTCAGTTTTCAAATTTCCTTCGACAGCCACCAATGCATCTTTTGTGCTGAGGAAGTATTATCTCTCATTAATTCATCATTTTGAACAGATTTACTTCTTTAAAGCCGTGGGATGGACACCAAAAGTTTCTGGTACCCTTTGTTAAAATAGAGCACCCTTCTTTTTCCTGAAGAGCATGCCATATTCTAACATAACAATCTTTCAGATTCCTCTCCAACCCCAAGTGCAGTGCCAATTCCGACACAAGGGACGATGACCTCTATGTTGCCGCCATCCAATCGGCCAGCACCCCAGCAGCAGCCGCAGACTACTGCAACCGAACTTCCAGCAGGTGTCTTCTTTACGAGTTCGTATGATATGCCATATAAGTACACTTAGTTTCTCTGATTCATAAACGGATAACTCTTTTCAACTTACAGTTGCTCCGAGTTCGGTACCACCAGCGGGAGGGTTTCCGGTGGTTGGAGTCATTGATGGAAAATTTGAAAGCGGATATCTCGTTACTGTTACTGTAGGAAATGAGAAGCTAAAAGGTGTGCTTTATATGACTCCTCCAGAGCAACCTGCTCAACAAGTGTTCCAGCCTGGTAGTGTTTTCACCAAAGATGGTACTACCTCCACTACACCAAATGCTCAGCGCCGTCGCCGGAGGAAGAAATCCGAGATCAAACGAAGGGATCCAGCTCATCCAAAGCCGAATAGAAGTGGCTACAATTTCTTCTTCGCCGAGCAGCATGCTAGACTCAAACCATTACATCCAGGGAAGGACAGGGAGATAAGCAGAATGATTGGTGAGCTTTGGAATAAACTTAATGAGTCTGAAAAAACAGTAAGGATTTGCAATACCTCTTTAGTTTAGAATCTGTCACATTTGGTAATCTGTCACAGCCGGTGTTGATAGTTTTTTCTTTACTTGCAGGTTTATCAGGAGAAAGCTATGAAAGATAAAGAACGATACAGAATTGAGATGGAGAATTACAGAGAGAAGCTGAGGACAGGCCAAATCATCAGTCATGCAGTGCCATTACAGCAGCTTCTTCCTGGGACAGACCTGAATATGGTCTATGCTGCTGACAAAAACGAAGAAACCGAGGGTGGCGAACATCCTCATATGCCGTATAATGATACAATTTATGTTGAAGATAAGGAGGAGGAGGAAGAAGAGGAAGAGGACGAGGACGACGATGAGGAAGAAGGTGCAGCAGCACCTCAAGGAGTTGGCAATGTGGATGTTAACGTCTTGGCTGAGGAGGAACGCTGCGAGACTAGACCAGAACCAACAACAACAGCCATTATACAAGAGAGTAGCACGGTCAAGGACGATAAGGAAGTTTTCGCCGGGCATTCAGTGGTAATGGTGGATGTGGCAAATGAAGAACCAGAACCAGAACCAACAGCAACAGCCATTGTAGAAGATAAGGAAGTTTTCGCCAGGGATTCGATGGTAATGGTGGTGGCTGCAAATGAAGAACCACAACCAACAGCTACAACCATTATAGAAGATAAGGAAGTTTTCGCCGGGGGTTCGATGGTAATGGTGGAGGCTGCAAATGAAGAACCACAACCAACAGCTACAACCATTATAGAAGATAAGGAAGTTTTTGCCGGAGATTCGATGGTAATGGTGGAGGCGGAAAATGAAGAACCAGAACCAACAACAGCAGCCATTATAGAAGATAAGGAGGTTTTCGCGGGGGATTCGGTGGTAATGATGGAGGTGGCAAATGAAGAACCAGAACCAACAACCGCAGCCATTGTAGAAGATAAGGAGGTTTTCGCCGGGGATTCGGTGGTAATGATGGAGGCGACAAATGAAGGAACAGAAGCAACAAGAAGAGACATTATAGAAGATAAGGAAGTTTTTGTGGGGGATTCGTTGATAATGATGGAGGCAGCAAAGGAAGAAGCAGAGCCAACAACAACAGCCATTACAGAAGATTAAGATAGTAGCTAGCTTACCACCATTCCATTCATTGTCTCTAGCTTACCACCATTCATTTCTTCTAACCTTCCATTACTTGTAAAGAATCTCTTTTGTTTTGGGAAGAAATTTTGGTTGCCTTTTGTTCAACATTTCAACTGGATCCTTCATTCCCTACTTTGTTTCCTACTAGTTAACCTCCCTATCCAGGTTTGGATGCTGAACGAATGCTGAACGAAGGGCACGCGTCAATCATGTAAGTCACCCCACTGAATTTAGGTAGGATTTGATTGAGATGCATGCATGCTAGAATATTTATCTTTGGTAGTTAGTTTTACCAAAGGTATATAATGCTAGTATGTTTTATGTTTTACGCTTTATGAATGTTTATTTCATGTTGAAATAAGGATGAGAATTTGTGATTTGTGCTCTGGGTGCTTCATGAATGTTATTACCTTTACTTTGAGTGTTCTGTTGAGCATGTATGTTTATTTTCTTTCCCCTAGGAGCCTACTAGACCACCATGGCTTACGAACCACCTTAGGAGTGTCCTTGGGCTGCTAGATGTGTGATCGATGTCAATAGCTTTGTGGGGAAACATGTTTTCTTTTTTCTTTTTTTTTATTTTATTTTATATATTGAAGTTTGATTGAACCTAGCCATTTTGCATAGGGAATGAGAGACCCACGTCATACAACCCATTAGCTGGATGAGTTGGATGAGGGGTCGGGAGGGGTCGCACCCCCCAATGAGAGTGACTGGCTTTATGGACCTAGGAGGTTTCAGCTCACCCCAGGTAAGACACTATATAGCCTCATAGAGCCATGCATGAGGTATTGCCTCGTAGAGGGACACCAGTCATTCATAGCTCGACTTAAGGAATTCTCAGGATTTCAAATGAAAGGACGAAGAACTAGAATAATAACCCTAAAGGGATAAGATTAGAACCAAAGTCCTAGAGCCCTTGGGAATCTGTTAAGCCTAGAATGCGATGAGACCCTACAAGTAGGTTACCAATTGAGTATAACTTTTATACTCATCCTTGCTACATTTTCGTTTTTAGATGCGTGATTCTACGATTTGAGAGGGGGCATGTTTGAGAGACGTGGAAATAAATGATTTGATAAACTTTCTTCTTAGGAAATAAATGATTTGTGTTGGTTTTTTCGGGTTTTTCATGCATACACACTCCACTAAGTCACACCTCATTTTTAAAATTTGGGTCATGACATATCATTATTTAATTAGGTAGTTGATAGACCAAATAAGTATAGAGAGACATTTATCATCATTTATTTAGGTAGCTGATAGACCCAATAAGCACAATAGCAGTTTCGAGCCGAAGATGTAAAGTTGGATGAATCTCCAGTGGTTCCTTCCCTTCCTCTTTTTCTGATTGATTAGGGTGGCTCTCATCTCATCGATGAGATTGATTAATAATTTTCAAGATTATTATGAGAAATGTTCGAATTTAATGAATTTGATCAATATGTTCGGTGTAAAATAAATATTAAATTGATTGTTCAATGACTAAGATACATTAATTTTTTAAAAAATCTTAAAATAAAAAAAAAATATTGTAATTTGATTATATTAGTAGTAAATGCAATGAAAAGTGAAAGCCAATCAAAATAAACCACGTCACCTTTTCCTGCAGAATTTTCCAATTCGAAGTCAAGTCAAGTCAACGTTTATTTCTACCCTTCTTTTCTCTCTTTAAGCCTTTCGGTCTTCTTCTCAATTCCTCCCTTCGCGATTCCGATCGAATCTATCTATCTCCGCCAATGGTTCTTTCCCTTCTCTGCTGTTGCTTCTCTACAAAATCCTCCTCTTCCACCGTCTACAACCGCCTTCACACCCCGCCGCCGCCTCCTCTTCCGATCATCCACGGCGACTACGCCCAGCCAAAGCCTGCGCACCAACTCCCGATTCCGATCGTCGACGAAGTCTTTGAACAGCCAGAGGATTCACCGCCTCGTGTTCCGATCATCCACGGCGACTACGGCCATCCAAATCCGCCGCAGCAACTGCCGATTCCGATCGTCGACGAAGTCTCTAAACAGCCAGAGGATTCACCGCCTCGTGTTCCGATCATCCACGGCGACTTCGGCCAGCCTATGCCTGCGCAGCAACTGCCGATTCCGACCGCCGCCGACGAAGGCTTTAAACAGCCAGAGGCTTCGCCGCCACGTCCTGGTAGAAATAGCGACGGAGATGGCGGGGACGGGAGTGGAAATGAAGAAAAAACAAGTGCGATGTATCGGATTGAGAACGAGTTGAGAGCGATGAACGAGGCGGCGGCGACGCACTGCAGCTTCGGGCCGGTCGGAGCGGATATTTTACGGTGGGAAGGGGTTGTGATTGGGCCGGCCTTTTCTTGCTATGATGGCGGTATTTTTCACCTTTCCATTCAATTTCCCTCCAACTACCCCTTGAGCCCTCCCTTAATCAAGTTTCTCACCAAGGTTTGTTATGTCTATTCTCGTCATTTTACATTTCTTATTTTTCTTATATTTTCTGAATTTTTCTGTATCTAAATTCTTATAATTTAAAATAATTAATCTAAAATTCTCCAATAAAATTTTGTGTCTAATGGGCAAATGAAATAATTAATCTATTAGAATTCTCGATATGGTACTGGTCTTGGTCTTCAGAGATGAAAAAATCTCGAGCTAGACTTCTAAGATTATACCATCAACTGAAGACCTATTTCGTGAGTCGACTTTTCGAAGTTGAAAACATAACGAATAAATTCTTTTGATGTCGCAAAACAACATTCAAACTTGACTCTTCCCACTCGAAAGATTCTGATCACTTCAGGTCGGGAATTTGGGTGTTTCTTATATGAAAGCAACCCGACATTCCAAACTTAAATTCAGCTCAAAATTTGGGTAATTTTTCATTTGGAAGATTTGAACAACTTTGTTTGTGTTTGATTGAACAGATCTTCCATCCGAACATACAAGAAGATGGAACCATTTTGATCGATATATTGACAGACAATTGGTCTCCAGCATTGACCATTGAAACACTAATGCTTTCCATATGCTCAATTCTATCAAACCCAGAACCTGATGAAAGCTCCATTAATGAAGCTTCAAGAATGTACCTCGATCATTGGCTCAATTACACTAAGATTGCTAGAGAATGGACCAAGCAATATGCAATGGGAAACCCACCTCCTCCCTAACACCTATCCCTTCTATAAGACCTTGTATTTGATTGGGTAGACAAACCTAAATTGTGTCGGCTTGATTCAATCTGAGTTAATGGGTTCGTGTATTTTAGGTCGAATAAGGTAGCTCAGCTTGTAAGTCGCTCTAATGTATTGAGGCATACGTGTTTTATATAGTTTGAATTTTAAACTAATTAGTGTATCAATTGAAAATCTATACTGTGATACTCATGTAAAGGAGGGTACATGAATACAGAGGCTACATCTGAATGAGAGTGATTCCAAGGATAAGAATGCTTCGTTCCCTTTTGGGTCAGTGTCCTTGCTGACACATCCCTTCGTGTCCACTCCCCTTCGAAGTTCAGTCTCCTCACTGGCACATTGTCTTGTGTCCACCCCTTCGGGGCTCAGCCTCCTCGCTGGCACATTACCTTGTGTCCACCCTTTTTGGGGCTCAGCCTCCACATTACCTCTTTTGGGGCTCAGCCTCTGGCACATTACCTTGTGTCCACCCCTTTTGGGGCTCAGCCTCCTTGTTGCCATTCAAGGTTTATAAAACGCATTTGCTAAGAGAGGTTTTCACACGTTCATAAAGAAAATGTTTCGTTCTCCTCTCCATTCAATACGGGGTTTCAAAAAAATATAGGAAAAGAAAAGTTCCTCCAAATAAATCATTAAGAATTTAGAAAAATCGAAGAACAGAAGAAGAAGATTGCATACGATTCCTATAGAGTAGAGAAGAACAGTGAAAGAAATAATAAAAACCAAAAGGGATAGAGAAATTTATGAATCAGAAACTAACAGAGCATCCCAAATCGTATCCATGTCCAAAGATGGCGTTGTGCTGAGTTGAAGATGTTGTTCAATTTCAAATATTTCATCTGGGTTTCTCTTCAACTCCCCTGTTTCAGATCCGCCATTGTTGCCGCCGTTCCCCGACATGTTTTCCGGCGAAATCCTCGTCGGATTCTGGCTCAAGTTGGATCTCTTCTCTGAAGAAGATGAATCAATGGTGGGTATGGTGGTAGTCGCGGCGATGGTAGAGGAGGTGGCAGTCTTTTTTCTACTGGTGTTCTCTTGACTGATCGTTTTCAGCTTCGCTTCCAGCAGCGCCGCCGTGGTTCGATTGAGAGAATTGGATTTCAGGCGGTGTTTTTGGTCGGGGAAATTTAAATGTGCAAATTCCCCTCTCAGCATATAGGCGGCGGTGTCATAAGCTATGGCGGCTTCGACGGCGGTATCGAATGTCCCGAGCCAGACTCTCGTCCGGTTTCTTGGAAGTCGAATCTCCGCCACCCATTTCCCCCAGTGCCGCTGCCGGACGCCTCTAAACAACTTCCCAACCGCCGTCGCCGTCGCCGTCGCTGTCGCCGTCGACTCTGTTTTGTGACTCCCCTGTTTTCTCCCACTCTGTTTCATCGGCTGCGTCTTCGTCGCTCCCAGCCAGAAATCGCTGTAATTTCTCGACGACACAGCAGCAATGGCGGCTGCTTGGCTCTGATTATGATTGTTCTTCAGCCATTGGAGCCCATTTTGAGCTTGAATTTGAAATGGGTTTCGAGGGGACGGATCAACAATGGCGGATTCTTGAAGAAACAGAGTCAAATTTGTTGAATCTGTTCGAGATTGAAACAGAGTCGGAGAAGCCTCCAAGAAATTCACAGGAACAAACCCATCTCCATCTGGGTGAAGATTACTTTCAAACTTTCGAATTCCTCGAAAGTTTTCGATCAAATTCCCACCAGAAATCTCAGATTTTTCGCTCGAAAACAGTCGAAAAGACGACGAAGAAGAAGAAGAAGAAGATGGGGATTTCGATTGATCATTACCATTAGAATCACCATTTTCAGAGCACGAAGCTCGAGCTATGGAGCTCCAGAGAATTGGATCGCCATGAAAGTAATATCCAGAGACGAATTCTTCAAAAGACGACGGAGAAGATGATGAAATATCCTTAGGAATGATGTTTTTGAGTTCTTCAATCAAAGGGAATTGATCCGCCATTGTTGAAACAAGCAAAGAAGAGAGAAAGAACAAGAAAAAGAAGGGGAAATACAGCAAACTGAAGGCATTAATTATGCCTTATACATATAAACAAGAAAACAGAGAGAGAAACAGAGATACACAGAAACTGCGAAGGGTATCTACTTTTTGTTCATAATAAAGTTATCATCCGACTCAGATTTGTATTTTCTTTGGGGTTTTCATCAAAAGAATAATCTCATTCCATTTGCTTCCACTAACTCCTTTCGTGCAACCCATCTCTCTGCTGCTTCTTGTTCTTATGGTTCTCCAATCAGTGACTGACAGCTCAGCTCTGTTTTTTTCTTGATCTTATGGTTGTCCAATCAGAGACTGACAGCTCAGCCCTGTTTTTTTTCTTGATCTTATGGTTGTCCAATCAGAGAGTGACATCTCAGCTCTGTTTTGCTTACGTGTCAGTTAGGGTTGGATGGATGTCCTCCATGAAAGTAACTAAAAGAACCTCAAAGGTTGAGCTTTTATGGAAGAACTTAGAGTTTTGCTCTTTAGTCACTTACCCATGTGTGAANTTTTTTTTTTTTTTTTTTTTTTTTTGGGTTAGATTAATGGTACCTCGTTCCTTCTCTAATCGAAGTGGGACCTTCCAATCCACCTCGTTCCATTCTCTAATTGACGTGGGACCCCCCAATCCATCCTCTTCGGGGTCCGGCGTCCTTGTTGGCACACCGTCTCATGTTCACCCCTTCGAGACTCTTTCCTCGTTGGCACATCGCCTCATGTCTGGCTCTTACACCATTTGTGACAGTCCAAGTCCACTGTTAGCATATCTTGTCTCTTTGGGTTTTTCCCTTTCACGTTTTTCCTCGAAACACGTCTACTAGGGAGTGGTTTCCATTTGTAACAGTCCAAACTCACTATTAGCAGATATTGTCTCTTTGCGTTCATCCCTTTCAGGCTTTTCCTCGAGGTTTTATAACACGTCTACTAGAGAGTGGTTTCCACACTCTTATAAAAGAATGCTTCGATCTCCTCCTTGCACTCAATTGGAAACATTATTATGAGGAAATGATTGGAGGGTTTTGTGAATAAACAAATGGGAGAACTAAGAACTTATTGGGTTAACTTCATTTGGGGTGTCTTTTGAGATGGGTTTTGGGGCACTCAAAGCTCCAAAATTTGAGCTTGAAATGATTAGAAGTGTCACTTTTTGAGCCCTTTTAAGCTAACTTATTGGCTTTGATCAATGCCATTTTAAGCTTACTAAATGAAAGTGAAAGAATTTGAAAGAAAAAAGAGAACCCATTTGGAAGAACTTGATGATCTTAGAATAATATGAATATATAATTGAGTTAGCACATGCATCAAGCTAAGCTACCTCTCTTGTGTAATATAATACAACATTTGAAGCCAAAAACACATGGCCATCTCCTTCCATTGCTTTTGCTTTTGCCCTTATTCTTTTATTCCTTCAACGTTTTCATGGACCACTCCTACAACGAACCTGATTAAGGTCGGATTAAATAATAGGAAAACGACACGCTTTAAAACTACCCGTCTTTGTCAAGAACAACTAGATCGTTTTAATTAACATTATCTAAATCTAACTCAACTAGATCTGGTTGGAACTAGCTTAATTGTTTCCATTAATATTTAAGAGATATCCGCTATGATTAGGTTGGTAGTTAGGAGAGGACGACAATTAAGAAAGAGTATCATCATGGGTTCCAATTAAGGACATAGAGAGCTTTTCAAAATGGACCATTTTGGACCATGTTTCATAAAAAGGATGGCTTGGTTTTGTTTTTTAAGCTATTAGAATAATGTCAACATAACCTATAATTCTTGACGGGACGTAACTTTGATATTCGAGTAAATGAGAGATACATGAATGAATCGAGACCATTTCTGAATGAAAGCAATCGTCAAGATAGTATGACTAAGAAAGACTTAAAAGAATTGGAAGTTATTACTTATACCAACAATGTGCACCTTCCTTTTCGTGGTTCAATCATAAAAACTCTAAAGTTAAGCGTGTTTTTCTTGGAGCAATTCTATGTTGGTTGACCTCCTAGAAATTTTATTAAGAAACATGAGTGATGACAAAGCATACTGAAAGAACTCGTGTTGGTCTATGGGAATAGTGTTCACTGTTAGAAGTGAGAAGTAAGTATCGTGGCCATGTTGCAAGAGATGCAGGAGAATGTCGGGGCGAATTGGTCTGTGGAGAAAGTCTTCACTCTTAGAAGCGAGAAGTAAGTAATGCGGGCATATCACAAGAGATGCAGGAGAATGTCGGGACTATCAGGTGTGGAATCCAAATTCTAAATTCTGGGTATGCATCGTTACACAAACAATTATCTTCTCGATATACATTTGAGTAATCCCGGGAGCTAATCTATCGAAAAACCACGCACAAACATTTGTACGAGGGTTAAAATCATACGACAATTCAAATTAAAGGCAAGAAAAGAAGAGCACAAAACAAAAACAAGATGAAAAGTAAGAGTAAAAAGAGATGTAAGTGCTATCACAAGGAATAGAATCCATCTTTAGAATCTTTACATTATCTATGAATCCAAATTAAAACATTTCCACACACTCATATTGTCGTTTTTAGCTCAAAAAACCAAACTTTTTTTACATTTTCAAACATCTAAAGTGACAATCTTTTTCCAAAAAGAATCTTATTTCTTCCAAAATGTCCCAAAACAGCATCTGGGTAAGCCTCAAAACATGACAAAGAAGAGGTACAAAGTGATATATATATATATATATATATATAGCAAATTCCATTGAAATTAGACTTGAGAAAGCAGCAAAAGGGCAAGAATTTGAAGATAAATTAGAAAAGCTTATCCCTTTGCTTTGAAAACAAATGAAAGCTCGTGGATTCCAATAGCCTATAGCTAACCAAACCCATCATGACTTCCACTCCCACCTAACTAACAAGCAAAGGATATCAAGGTGGAAACAATTCAAAAAGGTTCTCCTTTTTTTACGGAGCGAGTTCAATATATTTTAATTTATTAGGGTTTCGATCCTTTCTTTGAGTGTTCGAGTTAGTTTACGGGCGTTTCAACTTCTCATGGAACAATTATTTGACCCTACTACACATTTTTATTATGTTTTAGTTCTTAAATTTTAACGTACATTTTGTTTTAAAATTGTGTCGAGATATACTGAAAGTACACATCAAATTTGTGTCCACTAACTATTAAGAGACAATTATACGTTCAGTGAATAGTTTTTTTGAGTATGGACCCAGAATATGTATATATGGAATGAATTTTTAAAATGAATATTTTTATATAATATGATAATTTAGAAGNATTAAATTTTTATCCGTAGCCAAATGAATAGATTAAAGATAGAATGTTTTAGAAAAGTTGAGGATTTAATTAAATGAATGTTAAAGCATTTGTTTAAGTTATCTTGTTGTGATTAATTAGGTTTAATGGGGATCGGAGAAGAACCGCCTTTATTTGGTCAATAATTTATATTTTTTCAATCCATGTGGCCCGCTCAATATACATATGATGGTTCTAGTATTTTTCTGCAACAGGGTCACGTTACCTATTTCTTGCTTATCCCCATAGGTCAACACATTCTCATTCCCGTGCATTTCAAGAAAATTCTTAAGAGACCACCCAACATAAAATTGCTCCAAAACCATAAAGTTTTTACGATTGAGCCACCAAACAAAAAGGTGTACATTATTAGTATATGTAAGTAACTTTCATTTATTTTAAACATTTCTTGGTCATCCTATCCTCAAAATAACTCTTATTCAGATGTAGTCCCAACTCATGGTGTCACGAGCTTAAACTGTGATAACAACAATGCGACTAACCATTTTAAATATAAATATATGTATATATATATGATAATATAATGATTAGTTGTGTTTGTATGAGTTGTAAGCAAGAGATCTTAGGATAACTTCATTTATTAATATTTCAACCATTTTCTTTATCTAAATTGACAAAAACTATCATCATTTCATGTCTTCTTTCACTTTTTTTTTTTTTTTTTAATGCATAAACAAATTATTAAACAACTCCCATAAATAAATTTTTAAATTTTGAATCTTAGTATCCTAAACTTTTGTCTTCTCGTTGATTAAATATTCATTTTTTTTAAAATAATTCAAACAGAAGTGCCTCTAACATGCTTATTTTTATTCATCTTCGATTATATTTATTGATATGACATAATATCAATAAATAACTTGAAATTTTTGGTAAGGTTAATAAAAATAAGAATGTAAGCTCAATCTTAAAGCATTCTTTTGATTGAAAAGCAAAAGACCAAATGGTTCGAACTAATGTTATTTTTAAATGCAATGATAATATGCTTCGATTTCTATGATTTTTTTTTTTCAATGACATCTCTGTCATTGAAAAAGACGTTCCATAAATAACAATAATAAAATAGATAAGAGCATATAGTGAAATTTGTAAGATATAAAAGACTATTAAAATTAAAGTATCGAGAGAAAAAATATGAAATATTACTATGACATGCATGTGTTACACCGATCTATAACTTCGACTGCTCCGCAACTTCCTTGATTTAATAGAAATCTAACTTATTTGATTTGACAAATGAATTCAAGATCTTGAACTAAATTCTCACTCAAGAGCCCCTCTAACCCCACCACCAACAGGACCAACCCAATAGGGTAATCAATGGGGAATCACAGGTGGTGTGGCGATTAGGAATACTCAAGTTTCGTATTCTCAGAATATTAAGTTCTTTAAAATTGGAGAACTTGTAAATCTAAGGACAAATAAATTAGAATTTGTCGGCTAGAGAGAGGTTTCCACACCCTTATAAAGAATGTTTCGTTCCCCTCCCCAATCGATGTGGGATCTCATAATCCATCTCCCACGGGGCCCAACGTCCTTGCTAACACACCGCCTTGTACACCCCCCTTCAAGGCTCAGCCTCCTCGCTGGCACATCACCAAGTGTCTGGCTCTGATACCATTTGTAACCACCCAAGCTCACCGCTAGCAGATATTGTCCTCATTGAACTTTCCCTTTTTGAAAGGGAAAGCGGTGGGCTTGGACCGTTCCATGTTCCTTTCTCTTCTCAATCTCTCTATTACTATACAAAATTATACCAATATCTCACAAATTCCCACAAACCAAACGATATTTCCTAAATTCATTTCAGGACTTACCCTTTTCCTATGTCAGGAATATATTCTCTAAGGGCTTGCCACAAGCATCTCCTTCAGTCTAAGCAGATATTTTATCCAGACACTTCTTAACTTCATAGCTGTCTGTTAAAGCTTGACACATGATGGTACAGTTTTTTAGATAACCACGCTCAAGAGTCAAGAGCATACAAAAAACAAGTGTGAACAAAGGAGTCTAAATCTAACTACAGAAAAAGGACCCTAGTCCAAAATAAAACAGTTTAAATTGACCCAACCACTGCCAATAATCATGACTAATAGAACTTTAGCCCATGAGCACATCCTAGAAGTTGCTACATAATAGCACATAAACCGTACATGGATGCATAATCATCTAAACATTGCATTTAAGCAGTGTTGGCAATGAGGACACTGACATAGGATTGAAAACACTAGTAGCCTATGATTTCACCCACCTTGACACTGTTAACAGTTTGGTACCGTTTCGGTTGGGAAAACTATTACGTCGTTCATTAGACAATGCTATCTCCTCCCATTCCCTTTTTAATTGGGTTACTACTAGCCAAAACTTGCTACATGCTACTTTCCCAGCACATCAGAAGCTGAAAGTAAGGGTAGGACTCTAATTCTACATTCCTTTCCTTCATAATGGCGTTTGAAAAACAATGATATAGACAAAGAATGAGAAGAAAGTTCGTGAGGAAACATCTGAAGCTGAAAGTAAAGGTAGGACTCTAATTCTACATTCCTTTCCTTCATAATGGTGTTTGAAAAACAAGGATATAGACAAAGAGTAAGAGGAAAGATTCGTGAGGAAAAATTATTGCAAAACAATTCCAAGATGAATGGAGACAGGGAGATAAAGTATGACTTTCAAACAGAACACCAGAAGGCTAGTATCTGTTAATGCTGTTATGTACATCTTTAGATGAATATCATTGTAAATGTAACTAGACTGCTTATTCAAGTAATCGTGGATGTTCTTGCCTAGCACCGTTCCCTAAGTTTTTTTCATAAGATTGAGGAAAAAGGGTTTTGGTTCCAAGTGGATAATCTATGTAAGGAATTGATTAAGATTGATGAATTTCTCTTTTCTTGTCCTTGGTAAACCTAAAGGCGAAGTTTGCTTCCAGGAACATTAGGTTGAGGATCCTTTATATCCATTCCTTCACCTTTTGGTTGTTAATATTTGTCCTTGGCAAGATTGTTTCCTAGGGTATAAGACGTAAAAGATATTCTATGGAGGAAAAGAAAGTGTTCATGCTACCCACCTTCACATTTCTAATGAGGCTATCTTCTTCAGCTTAATGGAGGATTGCCTTCTTTAACCTCAAACATATCTTACTGGTCTTTGAATTCATTTCAGGTTTTTAAACCAACACACAAAACTGTAACGTAGTTGGGAAAGTATGTGGTCAAGGTAAACTAGCCAGGTGGGCTTATTTGGTAGGGTGTGAGATCTCTTGCCTGCCTAAGTCTATATCTAGGCCTTCCATTCAGTCATAATCTGAGGACTGACATCTTATTTGTTCCAAGATTCAATGGGTTGAACAACATTTATTTACTCAGACAAGACATTTTTTTCTAGGTTTTTTGTTACAGGGGCACTCTTTTTGATCCAATGTTTCTTTGATGGGATTCTAATTTAGTTTCTTCATTTCTTTAGGATTTGATCCTCAATTTTCCATAAGTTGGAGCATATTATGAGAGGTTTTTTTGTTGGCAAAGAGTACCTGAAGATGAATGGGGTGGTTCTCATTTGATTTAGTGGGAGGTCATTTCCAAAAAGATGTGAGTTGCAAGTTGAGCATAGGAATTTTATCACACAAGAATTTTGTACGTTTCGACCAATGAATTGTGAAGGGGTACCCCTTTAGAGGCTGAAACATTGTGGCAAAGGATTTTGGTCAGTAAGTATAAGCATAGGATTTAGAACCTGAAGTGTGGTAAAATGGCTAGTCATTTTGTCGGCTATATTCTGGACACACAGTTGGAAAGGAACAAGAGGGGAGGAGACGTGGGATCTGGCCCATTTCAGTGCCTCTCTCTAGGAGCCAACAACTAAATTATTAACAATAGAAATCTCCTTTTGTAATTTTGTCTTGTGTTAATGCAAAGGAACAGAAGGATTTATCATTCTAATGAAAATTGTAACTAAAGAAGTCAAATGATAGAACCATAAGATTTCATTTCTTTTCTTCATGAAGATCTGTGTTAGATCAGATCATAATTGAGAAACTTCTCATCTAGATCCAATCTCCAGGAAATCAAGCATTAACAACATAATCAGCTCAACACAACATATCAAGAGAGTTTTCTCCAATTAACGTTGACCGCATAATACATATCCATTCACATCATTTAGACATACAGAGGTTGTTTCTCCAATATCAAACAGTCTTAAGAAATCCACGAGATCTCAGCGTTCCAACAAGAACAAAGTTAAAAATCGACATAGTTCACGGCGATTTACTTTTTATTGCTACTTTTACCTCCGGACGAATTATCTCCCCCTGATGCCTGAGCCGCCTTCTTCGCCGCCTTCTCCTGTAGAGCCTTCGCATCCCTAACCATAAGAAGAAGAAAAATCAATCAATCAATCAATCAAATAAACACATAATAATGAAACTGGAAGAAATAAGATAAACGAACCTTTCACGGCGCTGCTCGTGGGTCAAACCATCATCCTTGGATTTGCCCTTGCCAGGGTTACGAGCCTGAGCCCTCTCTCGGTCCTTCTCCCTCTGATTTCCGCGTAGNTTTTTTTTTTTTTTTTTTTTTTTTTTTTTTTTTTTTGTTGCACTTAAATTTCCTTTGAAATTAGTGCATATAAAAATAATTACTTTTGGTTAATTAGTTAGTAAATTTTGCAAAGTTGAATAATTACTTTTTGTTAATTAGTTAAAATTTTGACCGTAAAAGTCTTTTTACTATCTAACATTTTAAAACCCATACAAAAGGATGAAAACGGTTTTTTTTTTCTTTTTCTTTTTTGTTTTATTTAAATTTTTCTTGACAACTATATTAGGTGTCTTACCTGAATATATGGTTGTCCGAGATACTCGGACGATAAAGTTGACTCATGGGTTGATGCTGGATAAGCCGTGTGAGTGACCACCAAATGTCAATAACATTCCAAAATTTGGGATGACATCATGAAACGTACCCCAAGTTGTTGGGAATTAGATGAGATGCAATATTACATTCAAAGGACTTAGCTTAGAGTAGAGATGTCTACGGGAAGCCTTCCACGTCCCCATCCCCAGCAATTTTCCATATTATTTTAGTGGGGATCGGGGCGTGGANAACTTCTCATCTAGATCCAATCTCCAGGAAATCAAGCATTAACAACATAATCAGCTCAACACAACATATCAAGAGAGTTTTCTCCAATTAACGTTGACCGCATAATACATATCCATTCACATCATTTAGACATACAGAGGTTGTTTCTCCAATATCAAACAGTCTTAAGAAATCCACGAGATCTCAGCGTTCCAACAAGAACAAAGTTAAAAATCGACATAGTTCACGGCGATTTACTTTTTATTGCTACTTTTACCTCCGGACGAATTATCTCCCCCTGATGCCTGAGCCGCCTTCTTCGCCGCCTTCTCCTGTAGAGCCTTCGCATCCCTAACCATAAGAAGAAGAAAAATCAATCAATCAATCAATCAAATAAACACATAATAATGAAACTGGAAGAAATAAGATAAACGAACCTTTCACGGCGCTGCTCGTGGGTCAAACCATCATCCTTGGATTTGCCCTTGCCAGGGTTACGAGCCTGAGCCCTCTCTCGGTCCTTCTCCCTCTGATTTCCGCGTAGAGATCTGAGTCAAGGCAAACAAACTTGAAAGAAGAAAAATCTCCAAAATCAATTAATTGAAACACCTAAAAATCCTCAATTCGTAGAGATCCNAATTTTGCAAAGTTGAATAATTACTTTTTGTTAATTAGTTAAAATTTTGACCGTAAAAGTCTTTTTACTATCTAACATTTTAAAACCCATACAAAAGGATGAAAACGGTTTTTTTTTTCTTTTTCTTTTTTGTTTTATTTAAATTTTTCTTGACAACTATATTAGGTGTCTTACCTGAATATATGGTTGTCCGAGATACTCGGACGATAAAGTTGACTCATGGGTTGATGCTGGATAAGCCGTGTGAGTGACCACCAAATGTCAATAACATTCCAAAATTTGGGATGACATCATGAAACGTACCCCAAGTTGTTGGGAATTAGATGAGATGCAATATTACATTCAAAGGACTTAGCTTAGAGTAGAGATGTCTACGGGAAGCCTTCCACGTCCCCATCCCCAGCAATTTTCCATATTATTTTAGTGGGGATCGGGGCGTGGATTCTACAAAGAGAATTGATAAGGATTGGATTCCCTAGATGTCTGGGATGTCCCGATGAGATAAGCGACTCGCGGGCCCGATCTCGATGGCATGATCCAACGAGTTGTGATGGCCGACGACATTTCGAGACTCGAGATGACGTCAAGACATATGGACCATGTCGATGGGGATCGAGATGAGAAGATGAGATGCGACGTTGCATTGAGAGACCTTGGACCGAGCAGAGGTAAGGTCGAGCTGAATGACTTGGCTTGGTGTAGAGGCAAGTCGGATGTGTCGTAGACGATTGAAAATGCACGCGCACATGGTGTGTAGGGTTAAACTAGCTTGGATTCTGCACAAACGATGTTTGATTGACGAAGACAAACCTCGCCAAAGGTCCGACAAAGCCACAAAGACGAGGAGAAAAATATATATGAGACTTAATTCTCTTTAAAGTTGGTCGGCGTGTTAAGATCACGACACCGCACAGTAAAAAATATAGGACGGTGATAGGACATCTCTAAGGTAGACAACAGCAATTGAAAAAGGATGAAAGTACAGTTGTCAGTGTCTTGTCTTTCCTCCAAGAAGACATTCTGTCCCGAACCCTTCTTTCTGCCCTCTTCCCCAATGGCCACGCTTTTTCTCTACCACTCCTTCCTCCTCCTTCTCATCGGAACCACCACCACCACCTCCGCCGTTTCCAGCGAGTATTGGTGCGTGGCTCGCAGCGACGTCAGCGACGAGGCGCTACAGACGGCGCTGAACTATGCCTGCGCCACCGGCGCCGATTGCACTCCTATTCTGCCGAACGGCCTATGCTTCCTCCCCAACACCATCCAGGCCCACGCCTCCTACGCCTTCAACAGCTTCTTCCAGCGCAAGGCCATGGCTCCTGGCTCCTGTAACTTCGCCGGCTCCGCCACCATCGCCCACTCCAACCCCANTTTTTTTTTTATGGAAATTAGATTTTTTTTTAATTCTAACAAAAAAAAAATATATATATATATATATATATATATAAAATAATGTTTATTTTGATTAATTTAAGGTTAAACTTTAGGTTTAATTATGTGACATTGTTTGTTTTGTGCAGGTTATGGATCTTGTGTTTATCCATCTTCAATCAGGTAATGCTAATTTTTTTTTCAATTTTTAAAATGAAATATTAGGTTTTATTTATTTATTTATATTATTATAATTTATTTAAAATATGCATTACAAAAACTACCCTTTATTTTATTCTAATTATTGCTGGAGATTTCTTCATGTTCAAGTAAATGGGTTTGGAGAATATTTTATTTTCTTTATTTTTAAATTTTAAACATTTCTTTAAAATATAATTAAAAAATAAAATTATAATGGAGGGTTTCATTATAAAAATCTTGAACTTAAATTAAAATTTTAGTGCCCCTAAATTTTAAAAAATGTATAATAATTCTTTTAATTTTTATAAATTTTAATATTGTTTAAATGATAAATGAAATTATAATTTTGAGTTTAATATTTTTTTTTTTTTTTACATAAAAAGTAGAATCCTAAAAAGAATATTAAATGGGGTCGAACATTTAATTTTTATTTAGATATAAAATTTAAAATTCAAAATTTTAAAATATATTAGATATTTTTTTAAAAACTAAATTAAAACGAATTCTTAATAATTTAAATAGGGTGATATATATATATATATAATATTTTAAAAATCGAATATTTTATTTCTTGTCCAAAGTATTTTTAGTGGGCCTCATCTTAATTAGAGACGGTTGGATCAGTCACGCTGGGGCCCAGGTGGCGGTGAGATCCAACGGTTAGAATAGCATGGATTTACTTTTATAATTTTAAATTAGCTTTTTGACTAAAACGCTGCGTTTTGAGAATCTAGAAGGCTGGTCAAGAATAGTATTGACTTAAATTAAACTTGTCGGAGCAAAGTCTGAAAATAATTAAATAGAAAAAAAATATATTTAAATTACAATTTTAGTTTTTTTTTATCATTAAAAAAATATCTATTAATTTTTTAAAATTTTAATTTCACGTAAAATAAAAGTTAGACCGTTTTTAATTTTATATTTAATTAATATTTATTTTATATTCGATCTAAAATTAAAAATTTAGAGTTTAATTAGACATTAATTTATGTAATAAATATTCGATTTTTTAAATATTATTTTTTATTAAAAAAAAGGAATAAGAATGATAGATGGAGTGATGTTGGGTTGTCCCTAAAGAATCAATTCTTTGATATCATCTTGTCGTAAGAACTTGTCCGACATTTCTTTTCAAATTTGTCTTATTCAAAGAAAACGTTCATCGAGAATAAGAATGAATCGATGTATTGAGTTGTTCTAAAGATCATTTATGATGATTTTTCAGTACTGCAGGAGGAGCAATCACACCGAGCCCTCCAGGAAACACTAGCCCGACAATAACAACACCAACCACAACCACCACCACGCCAAGCTTCAACAACGGTGGTACCGATGACACGAATGGACTAAACCCAGTATACAACCCGACATCTACCAACTCGAAAGCCTCTTCGAGTCTTACGACCTCTAAACTCTTGATCTTGATATGGTTGTCGATTGCTATCTCACTCGCTTCGTAAACAATATGTAGAGCAATGTCTAACATTGAATTTATGGGAGACGGTTTACTCAATTTTGTTAGAAACTGGTGAGGCTTAAGAGATTGATCAAATGTATATTTTATTTGGACGTTATAGAGTCGGTTTAGCTAAGCCTTCACAAATCTCCCACTTTCTTTTAAACGGGGTTTTACGTGTTCAGTTAAACGATTCAATTTATACCTTATTAACATCGGATGTTTAGTTCTGTAACGGCCCAGATCTACCGCTAGCAGATATTGTCATCTTTGGGCTAAAACGCGTACGCTAGAGGAAGGTTTTCACACCCTTATAAATGGCGATTTGTTCTCCTCCCCAACCAATGTGGGACATCACAATCCACCCCCTTCGGGGCCCAGCGTCCTCGCTAGCACTCATTCCTTTAATCGATGTGGGACCATCGCCAAATTCACCCCCTTTGAGGCCCAGCGTCCTTACTGGCACATCGCCTTGTATTTACCCCCTTCGGGGCCCAGCGTCCTCGCTGGCACTCCTTCATTTAATCGATGTGGAACCGCCACCAAATCCACCCCCCTTCAGGGCCCAGCGTCCTTACTGGCACATCGCCTCGTGTCTACCCCCCTTCGGAGAACAGCGAGAAGGCTGATACATCGTTCGATGTCTGGCTCTGATACCATTTGTAACGGTCCAGATCCACCGCTAGTAGATATTGTTCTCTTTGGGCTTCCCCTCAAGGGTTTAAAACGCATCTACTAGAGGTAGGTTTCCACACCCTTGTAAAGGGCGATTTGTACTCCTCCCCAACCAACGTGGGACATCATAAGTTCTGAATCTATTTCATGGAAAACTACTCCAACAGAAGCTCGATTTTATTTGAAAACTTGAAACTCGAACGAAAGTATAAGTTAAATATTTGTTCGTATCGATATTAATTATTAGGTAAATGATCCAAAGACGAAGATGAATAAATGTGATGTTTTTTTGAAAATAAAATAGTAATTTAACCTTAAAAAATTAAAGATTTATCCACTAAATTTTTAGATAAATTCATTATTTTATAATGGTTTTATTCGATTTCATCTTCTAAACAGCAAAATATTGATACGACGGCCGGAAAACAGAGGCCTGAATCCGAATCGTATATGAAAAACGAGTGCAATTCTCTTCGGGTAAGTTTCATTTTAAAATACGAAGATTTCTGTATTTCTTTTTGTTTGATAATCAATTAGGGCTCGGGGAATTTGCGAGATCGATCTTCCGACGTCAGAATTTTCGTAGCGGGAAATTTAGAAGTTGAAGAAGATGAATATCTTCAGATTGGCTGGGGATATGACTCATTTGGCTAGCATTTTGGTTTTGCTCCTCAAAATTCATACTATCAAGTCTTGTGCAGGTTCGATTTCTTTCTCTGATTTTCTTTGTTGTTTGTGTAGTTTTAGCTTTTGGCATTGTTTTGCCGCTTGTGAACTTTGTGAACTCTGTCCTGAATTGTTGATTTCGTCGAATATGATGATTTGTTGATTCTCATTTCGTTGAATGAGGGTAGAATTTGACGAATGTTTCGTTTGGAGGGGGGTTTCGCTTTGGTTTGTTCTTGATTTTCCTCTTCTTTAGGTAATTTGATTCCAATTACAGAACGGTAAGTTAGGTCTCAATTTAAGCCTGATGTTTAACTGAAAGTCCAAGTATCTGAAACCTACCTATGTGATCACATCGATTGGAGAGGGTTACGAGTGTCAACGAGGACGCTAGGCCCCGAAGGGGGTGGATTGTAAGATCCTACATCGGTTGGAGAGGGGAACGAGTGTCAATGAGGACGCTAGGCACCGAAGGGGGTGGATTGTAAGACCCCACATTGGTTGGAGAGGAGAACGAGTGTCAACGAGGACGCTAGGCCCCGAAGGGGGTGGATTGTAAGATCGCACATCGGTTAGAGAGGGGAACGAGTGTCAACGAGGACGCTAGGCCCCGAAGGGGGTGGATTGTAAGATCCCACATTGGTTGAAGAAGGGAACGAGTGCCGGTCAGGACGCTGGGCCCCGAAGGGGAGTGGATTGTAAGATTTCACATCGGTTGGAGAGGGGAACAAGTGCCAGCGAGGAGGCTGGACCTCAAAGGGGGTGGATTGTAAGATCACACATCGGTTGGAGAGAGGAACGAGTGTTAGCGAGGACGCTGGCCCCGAAGGAGGGTGAATTGTAAGATCTCACATCAGTTGGAGAGGAGAACGAAGCATTCTTTATAAAAGTGTGGAAACCTCTCCCTAGCAGACGCGTTTTAAAAACCTTGAGGGAAAGTCCGGAAGGGAAAGTCCAAAGAGGACAAACGAATGTCGTAGGGTCAATCAAATAGTTATCCATGAGCTTAACGAAGATAAGAGTACGCTAGTTGGGACCCGAACGCATATTTGTAGGGAAAAAAGGGATTATAAATTTGTGAAATGTGGGTCACTTCGCTTTTGATTGTTTCATCATAAAACATGTCTTGGTGGTTCTATATGTTTGAACTCTCTTCTGACTGGAGCTGCCATGTCTACTAGCATTAACATGTCTGAATCTTTGTATTGATCCTGCAGGCATTTCTTTGAGGACTCAAGAACTTTACGCCCTGGTTTTCATTACCCGATATTTGGACATATTTGACGGATTTTCATCAATATACAATTCTATAATGAAATTAATATTCCTGGGGAGTTCTCTCTCCATTGTTTGGTACATGCGACAACACAAAGTCGTGCGTCGATCATACGACAAGGACCAGGACACATTTCGCAATCAATATATTGTGTTGCCTTGTCTACTGTTGGCACTGGTTTTTAATCATAAGTTTACGTTTAAAGAGGTACATATCTTATTCCTCTTGCATTGGATCATATCACAACTTAGAATGGAGTTCATCAGAGGAAGATGAGTTAGTGCAACACATTATAGATGTAGCTTTGCATCATTTTCTGCTGATGTTCTATGTTAATGAATGGAAATGGGTAGGTTATGTGGACGTTTTCTCTATTTCTCGAAGCTGTTGCCATTCTTCCTCAATTGGTGTTGCTACAAAGGACAAGGAATATCGACAACTTAACGGGACAATACGTCTTCCTTCTCGGGTAAAGCCTTCGCTCAATATCTTGTCATGTACATTACATTTTGATGCTAAATTGCATATGTTCCATTGAAGGTGCATTGTGTTTTTGTCTTTTACCTCGTGTTTCGTGACACGTTTAAGCTTAATGTCTAATTTATCTGCAGATTATGTTGTGAAAGTTCTCATACCAAATGAATGCTTAGTTTGAATTAGAGTCTTGTTCTTTCTCCTTCATACAAGCTTTTGTGTTGGCTTGGTCACTTTGTCAGGGTAAGCATCTAGATTTTTTAGGACGGTTTTTTGAAAGCTTTCTGATTTTGGTTGGTTGTTTATACCTCGATTTTTGTTTTCTTGACGAACTTTTCTGAATTCGATTCATCAAAAGTTAGTTGATCCATTTAAATCCATTCGAAGATACAAGTATTTGGTACGAGAGGCATTTGGATCAAAAGCTTGAATCCGTTCTCGTTTTCATTTAAACTTAAGCCTTTGAACATACATTCATCACGTCTATTTCCTGATCTTTTCAGCTCGTACCGTGCATTGTACATATTGAATTGGGTCTACCGCTACTTCACCGAGCCAAGATTCGTTCGTTGGACAAGTATGTCCCTCCCTCCCTCGCGCCCACACTCACACACACAACACACACACAGGCAGTCATTACCAATGAACTGAATTAGCTACTAATGGTCAAACGAATTCGCTGTTGCAGCTTGGATAGCGGGTTTCGTGCAAACGTTGCTGTATGTGGATTTCTTCTACTACTATATCGTAAGGTAAATTCTACAACTTAATGATATGATGCTGAGTGTTGATGATGATATATATATGTCCTCAATCCTTGGATGATTTGCTCCTTTTTAACTGATGTCTCTCAGCTGGAAGAACAACGTGAAGCTTGAGTTACCAGCTTAGCTTTAGAGTTGTGTATAAATAAAAGCTTTGGTAGAAGGGACGCAATAGTTAATGATCTGAGTTGAGTGCATATTATTTATGTTGCATTTGTTTTGCAAAATAGGGATTTTATTTAAATTAGAAAACTTAGCCCTATACAGTCATCTGCTTCCTTGGCTTTCGTTTTCAATCCTTTTGTACGTTCACTTTCTTCAAATAAAGTTCAGACCAAAACTACTACTTTGTGGGGAAACCCTAAGATGTTACCATAAACGATGCTATTAAACTGTGATCATAAAGAAATTTCACTTTATTTTTCAAAAAACAGCTAACCCTCGAATCTAAGCATCGCTAAAAAAAACCACTTAAATGTAGGGAAAAATAATAATAATAATATGGATAAGGGAAATTGACTTGTAATTAAAAACCTTTTAAACAATCAACAGTATCCAACGATGTAAATGTCTAAAAATTAACAACACAAAACCAGACAGATAAAACTAAAAATAAATGAAAAACTGCTACGAGTCAAGAGCCGCTCTAACACAAAGTAAAAGCCACTCACAACTAGCATCAACCCAAAAGTCTTTCTCATGTTTTGCAAACTAAAATGTTCTGTCTTCGACACAAAATGCAAGTTCGGTTCATTGTTGTTGGTTGGCTTATTTCTTCTTCACAGCGGACTTGGTCACCTTGGCTCCCGTTGGGTCCTTCTTCTCCACGCTCTTGATCACACCAACAGCAACAGTTTGACGCATGTCACGAACAGCAAAACGACCCAAAGGTGGGTATGAAGAGAAGGTCTCCACAACCATGGGCTTGGTGGGAATCATCTTAACCATACCAGCATCACCGTTCTTCAAGAACTTGGGCTCCTTCTCGAGTTCCTTACCAGATCGACGATCGATCTTGGTGAGGATCTCGGCGAACTTAACAGCAATGTGGGAGGTGTGGCAATCAAGGACTGGGGCATAACCATTACCGATTTGGCCAGGGTGGTTCATGATGATAACCTGAGATGTGAAGTTGGCAGCCTCCTTGGCAGGGTCATCCTTGGAGTTTGAGGCAACGAAACCACGCTTGAGATCCTTGACTGCAACGTTCTTCACGTTGAATCCAACATTGTCACCAGGCAAGGCCTCTGGGAGAGACTCGTGGTGCATTTCAACGGACTTAACTTCAGTGGTCAGTCCAGTTGGTCCGAAGGTGACAACCATACCAGGCTTGAGGACACCAGTCTCAACACGACCGACAGGGACAGTTCCAATACCACCAATCTTGTAAACGTCCTGAAGTGGGAGACGGAGGGGCTTGTCTGAGGGCCTCTTGGGCTCCTGGATCAAGTCAAGAGCCTCAAGAAGTGTTGGTCCCTTGTACCAGTCAAGGTTGGTGGACCTCTCAATCATGTTGTCACCCTCGAAACCAGAGATGGGCACGAAGGGGATTTTGTCTGGATTGTATCCAACCTTCTTGAGGTAAGACGACACTTCCTTCACGATTTCATCATACCTTGCCTTTGAGTATTTGGGGGTGGTGGCATCCATCTACAGGGAAAACGATAAAGGAAAATAGAGTTAGGAAATTCCATTTGCATCGACTAATTGACAATAATTGAATAGCCATCTACCCTAGAAGGATGAACAATAAGCAATATACAATTAAGACTGCAGATGACATACAGAGTTACAAATTGACATAAAGAGAGTCATATGTGGATATGATACACCCTTCGATTATTTGAAAAGAACAAACCAGATTAGGGTCTGAAGCAAACACCCAATGGTCATTCTCTCCTCAGGAAAGCAGAACTTCCTGTATACAATAGTGGACACACATCTTACCAGCTACATTGTATCTTCACTACGACTGATCCACATTCAGATAATATTATATACATTATGGGTTGAGCATTTATTGTTCCACAAGTTGATTAATCAATTTACGCTAGCAACTATAAAGTGCAGATAAGAAATTGAACCATGTAAAATAAAAACGAAATACAAAAAAACACGAGTAAGTAACAACCTTGTTACAGCAGCAGATCATTTGCTTGACACCAAGGGTGAAAGCAAGGAGAGCGTGCTCACGGGTCTGACCATCCTTGGAAATACCAGCTTCAAAACCACCAGTGGTCGAGTCAATGATGAGGACGGCACAATCAGCCTGTGAGGTTCCAGTAATCATGTTCTTGATAAAGTCACGATGTCCGGGAGCATCAATGACTGTGCAGTAATACTTGGTGGTCTCAAACTTCCACAGAGCAATGTCAATGGTAATACCACGTTCACGCTCTGCCTTAAGTTTGTCGAGCACCCAAGCATACTTGAATGACCTTTTGTTCATCTCAGCAGCTTCCTTCTCGAACCTCTCGATCACACGCTTGTCAATTCCTCCAAGCTTGTAGATAAGGTGACCAGTGGTGGTCGACTTACCAGAGTCGACATGACCAATGACCACGATGTTGATGTGAATCTTTTCCTTACCCATCTGATACTAATCAAATGGAACTGCAAAATATACAAAGAAAATAAGTACAATTCCTACCGATCTACAAACATACAACATAACCAGAGGGTTTTAAAGAACACAGATTAAATAAACAATGTTCATAAATATCATGTACAAACTCCATCCAAGAAAGGAATCATGAAAGCTAAATCTCCAAAAGCCCTAAAGCTAAGCATATAAATTTATGCACCAGAGTACACAAGAACAGCCAAGCCCTGTAAACAACAAAAGTACTCTACAAAATATGAAAAGAAGCGAAAAGATTCCGAATACCCAATGAAACAACAAACTTAACATCTGATTTCGCGGTACTAGCTAACATCTATGAACAGATACAAATCAGAACAAAAACTAGGCATGCTACGATAATTCAACGACCGCCAGACACCGTCCATCTATGAACAGATACAAATCAGAACAAAAACTAGGCATGCTACGATAATTCAACGACCGCCAGACACCGTCCAAGTTAGCAATAAACAAATCAACTCAATGCTATATCAAGATCCAAAAAGAGCGAAAGATTTCTCTATAAAACTCATAGATCTAAGACAAATCAGCCAAACAAGCATACTAAACCTAATCGAGGAACAGAAATGACATACTGAAGACTTAAATCGCATAGAAATTCAAAGAAAATCATACAAGTGCTATGAACATGAAGCATAATCAACGAAAAACATGGAGAAAGAAATGCTTACCCACAAGAATTTGAGGAGAAATCAGAAGAAAGAAGCAGCCTAAATCTTACGCAGGAGCAAGCAGCGAGGTATAAGCGAAGAGATTTATTACATATTTATAGCCGCTATGTGCGTCTAGGGTTTCTATGAGACCGTCGTGCCGCTTCTATATTAATTTACAAATTTACCCCTTCATTTCTATGCATAATTACGATAATAGCCCTTTCTTCCCTTGCCCTAATTCCTCTTGCCGCCTCACCCTAAGATCGAGAAGACGCTGCCACCGTTTTTTATCTTTCAATTTTTTCCCCTTTTTTGAAAATTACGAATTTGGTTGTATTAAACTTAAATTTTAATTTTACAATTTTAAAGATTAAAAAAAACGTGAATTAAAATTTTTTTTTTTTAATTCTTCATTTTATCAAATTATACTGTAAATTTTAGATAATTGTTACAAGGGTAAATATTGTCGTATGAGCAATATTACAACTGAATTTTATGAATTTCCACAAGTTTATTTAATAGTTAATTTATACATTAATCAAAATTAATTTTAGAAAAAAAATTAATTTTATGAAAATTAGTGAGTTTATAGATATTTTTCGCGGGTGATGTAGCGAAATTTGAATATGGAAAAATTAAAATAAATTAATAAAAATACCTTTAAATTTAAATTTTGATTAATAAATACTCTTTAAATTTTAACAATAGCCTAAAACTTTAAAAACCAAATATAAAAAATACCCTAAAGTTTAAAAAAAAAAATTAATTAATTAAATAAATTTAAGGTTAGACTTTTTTTCTTTTTAAGAACCAAAATAGTGTTTCAAAAATAATACTTAAACTTTTCCGAATTACTAATAAACTTCTAAAAGTAAATAAAAATGGAAATAATATATCAGGGGTCGATAAATAATTTTCATTCTAAAATTTTTTTAGAACTTTTTTTTAATAAAGGTTAATGACATTAATGTTATTTTAAATTTTTATGGATGTTTTTTTAAAATATTCGATAATAAGGATATTTTTTAAACAAAATATTAATGATTTCCATAAAAAGTTAATGATAATGACATTTTTTATTATTGAAACCCATAATTTTTTTTTAAGATAAAATACAAATTTTAAGGGTATTTGATTAATTTAACCTAAAAATTATAACATTAGGTAAATTAAAATTTGATTTGATGCATATAAAAATTAATATAAAAGTTTTAATTGTTATTGTTCTTTTTTAATAATATTAAGCTACAATTAGATGAGTATAATTTTAAAATTTTAATATC